>NW_022145600.1:15202966-15262460 GCF_000002235.5 Strongylocentrotus purpuratus | reverse complement strand
TTTTGATTTGCACTTGTTGCTTCACATGAAAAAGGACAGAAAAAGACTAAAATTTCAAAATTTGCAATCGTGTTGAATTTTAAGATAAAAATAAGAAAAGAATGTAAGATTCAGATTGTATTGATCATGGGGTTGATCTTAATTATTTTACAAAGAGGACTATAAATGTGTCAAAAGAACTGATGTGATTATTCAACTTTTTTGTATGTGTACATTTTTCTCTTAAAGGGAAAGTCCACCCCCAAAATAAGTTTGTTTCGATAGAGGCAGAATAATAAGAAAATCAGGTGAGTGAAATTTTGAGCAAATTCTGAATGAAAATAAGAAAGTTATGAATTATTGAAGTGTGATCAATCAAATACAAATTGGCAACTCTGTGACTTATTATACGAGCTCTCCTTCATTTGCTTTGTGCATAATATTCCATAAAATCATGTTTTTTTTTCGTTATTGATGACGGAATATATTTTTGTTCCTTGCAGGGGGAGTATAGAAACATATTTGCAATTATTATATTTAGGGTGCATGTATGGTTGAAATTTTTCTTGAGGGAAAATGAAAATTTTAGATTTTTTTAGTACTGAGCAAATGGAAGTTGAGCTCGCATGATACGTCATAGAGTTGCCAATTTGTGTTTGATTGATCACAACTTCAAAAATCCTAACTTCCTTATTTTTAATCGGAATTTGCTAAAACTTTCACCGACTTGTTTCTCTCATTTTTCTACTCCTATTAAAACTAACTTAATTTCAGGGTGGACTTCCCCTTTAACATTATTTCAAGTCATTTGACCCATATTGATGTGTTTTTTTTAGATATTTGGATTTAACACAGATTCTCAATGTATGAATTCATAGGTTATTTTTTTTCTTCTCCTTTTAAAACATTTATCGTTTGTCGTCAAATTGTGTCAACCATAGACACTGTATTTTTATAATGTCTCCTTAAATCTAAAACAGTTTTGAGAGATTTATGTCAGAATGCATATTCTCTGTGTACATTGTATTTAAATATTGATTTGGTAAACTTATTCCAAAATTTTCTAACAGTGATTCATGAAACAGTGATATTTATTTATTTTTTTAGGGGAAGACATTGCTACATGTATGTATTTTCGTTATGGAAAATTTCCAAATTGGGTATGAAATATTTGATATTTTGTCACTTTGAAGAAAAAAAAGAAAGAAAAAAAGTGCAGCTCAAGTCAACAATCATGTCAGACTATTTTTTTCTTGTGTGAGTCTTTCAGTATCATAAGATGTGCAATACTCTCTAGAGTTATTTGTTTCACAAAAATATCTTGGACAATTAAAATGTTGGAGCTTCTGCCCCCATTGGCCCTTTGAACCAATGACCCAACAATTGGTCTGGGCTTTATTTCATCCATTAGTGAACAAATGTTCTAATTATAAAAAGAGTTCCAGACTTCCATGGATAACCAAACCAATTTTAAGATTAATCAATCGAAAAAACAACTTATATTACGCAAGCAAAATTCAGCATTCTGAAAAGTCTCACCGTAAATATAGCACTTTCAAAAATATTCTCACTAAAATATTACGTATTGAAAAACGAAAATATTTTACAAATCAGTTGATTCTATTCAAATATGATATTAGTAAAACATGGAAAATCATAAATAGTGCCATAATTAAGCATAACCATAAATCGCGTATAGAAAAAATAACATAACAACGTAGATTCACGATTCAGTGCAGATAGCCGACACCTTTAATCAATATTTCTCTCAAATAGGACATAGCCTTGCAGAGGAAATTTCTCCAACGCAAAAGAAATTTTTAGACTTTATAGACCAGCCAAATCCCAATTCACTATTTTTTGTCCCCGTACAAAGAAATGAATTAATAGATATAGTTCAAAACTTGAAAAATAAAAAGAGTACTGGACAAGATGGCATTGAAAACGTCATAAACTACATTGTCGATCCGCTGGCGCATATATTCAATATATCTTTGACTAGCGGTGTTGTTCCCGATTGTATGAAGATTTCTAAGGTTATACCGGTTTACAAAAAAGGAGAAAGGGATAATATATGTAATTTTAGACCAATTTCTCTCTTGCCTGCTCTTTCAAAAATTCTGGAAAGAATAATATATACAAGACTTCTAAATTTTCTGAATAAAAACAGCATAATTTCTCATTTTCAGTTTGGCTTTCGCCAAAAACATAGTACATCCCATGCTTTACTTACCCTTGTTGAAAAAGTTACAGAAACTATTGAAAAATACAAGCATACTGTGGGTGTTTTCCTGAACCTCTCCAAGGCCTTTGATACCATCGATCTTAAAATACTTCTTTACAAATTGAACAATTACGGAATTTGTGGTAGGGCCTTGGAGTGGTTCAGAGACTACCTAACGAACCGCAAGCAATTTGTGTGTATTAACGACCAATTTTCTTCTATGCAAGATGTAGATTGTGGTGTTCCACAGGACAGTCTACTTGGCCCACTTTTATTTATTACCTATATAAACGATATCCGAAATTCCTCTAATATCCTTTCCTTCCTCTTATTTGCAGATGATTCGAATGTGCTCTTCTCACATAGATCCTGATATTTTGGTCAATACACTAAATATTGAATTAGACAAATTGTTACAATGGATAAGAGCTAATAAGTTGTCATTAAATTTACAAAAAACAAAATGTATGCTCTTCAGCAATTCTATAGGTAACTTACCACATAATGTTAAACTAGATAATACTGACATAGAAGCCATCACTTCAATGAAATTTTTGGGTCTGATAATAGACGATAAACTCTCATGGAAATGTCATATTGATAGCATTGCCGAACAATTTCTCGCAATATAGGGATTGTAAATAAGGTTAAGTTTTTTTCTGCCAACCTCCTCCCTACTAATGCTTTACTCGACATTAATTTTGCCCTACTTAAATTACGGTATTGTTGTTTGGGGTAATACACACGATTCTTATCTTCATAGAATACTACTTCTACCAAAAAAAGCTATGCGTGTTATTTGTAACACTTCCTGGAGATCTCATACTGACGTTTTATTTGTTGAAAATAATGTGTTGAAAATAAATTATTTATATCATTATAGCCTCGGACAGTTTATGTACCAGTTAAATAATAATACGCTACCCTCAGCCTTCAATTTAATGTTCATCAAAAATAAAACTATACACAAATACCCTACGTGCCAATCTGACGAATTTCATCTGCCATTAACTAGAACTTTACTTGCTAAATCCATATTCACTTACGCAGGCCCGAAGCTATGGACCATTCTTGATGTTAGCACCAAGAATGCCCCCAGTTTAAATTCTTTTAAATTCAAAATAAAAAAGTCTTTTTTGCGTAATTATCAAGCGTTAGCTCTCCCTCTTTAAATTTATTTAACTCAATAAAATACAATTTGGATATTTTGATTCATTTTTTACTGGCCTTCCGTATTCCAGTCAGCCTGTGTTGTTTGTGTGTGTTATAGGTAAGAGCCCTGCCCTCCCTCGTTCTTTGTCTCCCTTCTTTCCCTGTCCCTTTCACTCCTTCTATGTTATGTCTATTTGGTTTATGTATTTGTGCGTTCTTTTATTATTGATATACTATTTTTGCAACTGTAAGTTATAGGGGCTGCAATCTACAAGCCCAGCCTTTCAGCAGTCCCCTCCATGACCAACCTGTTTTATATGCCTGTTGTACACTGTGGACCAATTACAAATATATTGTTAAGTTTCATTGTTTTACTTTGTACAATGCAATCCCATGTACTTTATTTATTTTGTTGGAAATGGAAATAAACGATATGAAAAATGAATGAAATGAAAATCAAAAGGTATACATTGTAGGGTTAGGGATATGTATAGTGTTGAAGTTAAGAGTTTGGTTAGTGCAGGAGCATGTGTCGTACAACCGTTTGACCCCGTTTTGTCTTTTAATATGCTTACCGTTACATGTATTTGCTAAACCTTCTTTTTCTCAATGCAGGAAAAATGTGTTTCCTTCCTTTTCATTCATAAGAATAGTTTTCACAATATAAATCTAATTTGATCTTGTTATCATAATTCATTTCTCTTTTCATCATGACAGGTTTTGCCAGCAGGATCTAAAGTTGGGGTTGATCCCTTTCTTTTTAGATGGGGTAGGTTTAATCCCATCACACAGCATATGGGCAATGTTGTGCAATGTGCCCTGTACAACGTAATTCCACAAATGAAAATGCCTTGATTTAACTGACTAATGGTAGAGATACCTGAAAGCACCATTACTCAATGGTCCTATTGAGGGGTCGTTTATGTTTATGTGGCTTCAGGACATATGTCGTACAGGACACATTGCATAGAATCGTCCATATAAAGTTAGTTTAGGTTGGGAATCATGGTTGGCCTTGGCTATTTCAGAAGTTTTTATATTTGGTACACCTATACACAGTCGGTTTATTCCACATCACAATACTTAAAAAACTTTAGTGTGCCATTCATGTGAACTTGTTTGAATACATCCGAAGAAACTACTCTTAAACAACTCTCATTATTTTACAGGGACTTGAATACTGGCATTCCAGAGAAATATATCACTGATTTAATTTCAAATTGAACTAGAATTCACATACATGTAGTGTACATCTATTGTTATCTTGCATATCTTGATGTATTGATCAGTGTCTTAGAGTGCAAGAGCTCTGCAAAAGCATACAATTTGGAAAATTTTCACCTAGATTTGTATAGAAATTATCTTTTTGTCTGTGATAATCATGATATTGGGTATTATCTGGAATTCTTCCATTCTTGTTTTGGGAATAGTATTTCTTGCGACGGAAGCTTTAGCTACATGAATTAAATTCAACAAGGTGGTAATTTCTATATCACTTGTAAACAAAATGTATTTACATGATTATAATAGGCTAAGTCTGGGTTATTATTTTTCCAGTATGCTACTGACTATGTTAAAGATTTTACTACAGCCAATGATCATATCAAGTTATTAGCCATATTAAAGCTTAGATCAGATTAATTATCAAGAAAACTAATACCTTTGTAATTAAAAATGTTCAATATTCTAGTAGACTGGGTAACATATGGGCCACTAACTGACCAATTCCTTGTACTTGCCCAATAAAAAGACATTCTAAAATGTTTAAAAAAAAATTCAAACAAATGTTTCTTACCATCTGGTTGATATCTCCCATGCTCGTAGAATCTTGGAAGACATTTTCCAGCACACTAGAGGGCGCTGGTCACTCACTTGTACCCATCCAATCAAACCTTGTTGATCTGGTCTGGGATGCTGACAGGCCACTTCCACCACAGGCTCAGGTCAAAGTTCACAGTCTTCACTTCACAGGTTGGTCAAATGTGTTACGCACTAGATTATACAGTATTTGTTTTGCCTGGGGGTAGGGGTATAGTATACAAATGATGCACAGGTTTGAGTGCGTCGGTAGGGATTGTGTGCACAAGGTACCTTTGAATGGTTTTAGACCAAATTCAAAAGTACCGCGTGCACACAATTCCACCGACCCACAAATTAAACCTGTGCATCATCTGTTTTATAAGATGGGTCCCCAAAAATTGTCAAAAATACAAAATTTTGTTATTTTACAGATTTACCGGATGCATGGCAAAATCATGCTTTCCGGTAATTACCGGACCCATGACTTTGCCATAGCCATGCTTTCCGGTAATTACCGGTAAGCATGATTTTTAAATTTGCATAATTTGTCTGTTAGTGCAATGGATTAAAACAAATGTAGAATGACTTAGGCCTAAACCTTAACAAAATAAAGTCAGGCCTAACTGGCGTTGTATGCCACAGCGAAGGTACTAAAGTCTAGGTTTACAACTCACTGTCAGTCTATGTACAGAAGCATAGAACTTAGTTTAGAACGATTATTGGATGAACAGTTTGTCCAATTCTGGCGTAAAAATGTCTCCCAAATTGATGTTAAGTTGATCTGTGCAAACTTTTCCAATTTTGAGAATCCATACTTTAATCTTTAATTGAAATGTTCATGCTAGTTACATCTAAATCATCCAACAATTTAGATAATTCTTCTTCTTACAGAAGCTGAAAAATCAAATCGCGATTTTGCCATCTTGTTTTGGGTTTGGTTGTTTTCCTTAGTGGAGAAGAGAGAAAGTGCAAACAATCTGGAAATCGGTGTTATCGATTCCAATATCGCATATATCGTGTTGATATCGTGTGCATCCAGTAAAAATAACTACACAGTAATTAACCAATCAGATTGCAGGGATTCTTCTAACCATCTTATAAAAGGTGCTGTTTAGCATTTTATAACGGGATGTTATCCGAGCAGGGTTCCCACACTTTTTGCCCAATACAATTCTATGACTTTTCAAGTAAGAATTCCAGGACTTTCCATGACTTTCCCACTGGCTAATGTTGCACACTAAAACATTCATGCATGAGTAGAGGATAAACACTGTGATATCCATGAAAATGTTGTACAATATTAATGATAAGAAGGCCCAAATTCTAAGTTTTGGAAGAGCTCAATTATAAAGAAAGAGGAAAAGTGGTATAATTGCTTTGGTGAAAAGATATAGTCACACATGCTCTTTTCTACATAATAATCATCAGTTGAGGAAATTACAAAGAAGTTACCTCAGTGTGAAAAAACACATGTTCCCTGTTGCATTTTACACATATGACATAATTCGATGTATTACTCACAAAATATATTTCACAGAAATACATACTGTAAATGTACATTATGAATTCTTGATAGAATTCATTTGTTCCTCGATCTGTTTCTCAATTTCTTGCAGCCTAGAAATCTTCTCTTTTGCAGATCGCCGCAAACTGTTTGACTTTGATATGCAAGTCAACTGTCCAGTTGATTCTGCTTCCTCTGCAAATTCCTGAAGACTCTTTATGTCAGCATGTAGTCTGATCTTCTCTGATTTCAAGTCATTTAGTTCATCAGCAACCCTTTCCTCTTCGTTTCTTTTTTTGCCTTTTCCTTTACTTCATCAAGATAGATTTGATACTTTTGCCTGCCGGCTGCAGCCCCCAGCATTATGGCTTTGTCAAGAATGACATTCTGACTCCCCCCTACATATCTGATGTGATCATAAATGGCTGTCATTTTAGCGACTAGTGAGTGACCTTGCAGATTGTCTTCCTCTACTTGATTGTTGATAGAAAATCCTCATTCGATGGATGCCTGTCCATGTGACAGAGCCAAACACATGCGCACTACCTTGAACAAAGCAGCATAGCTAGATTGCTTTGACAGAAAATTGCAGAACACGGTGTCAACTCTCTCCTTCTTGTAATCAAAGTCTCTCATTTCTGGGTTTGTAGCTGCCCCATCCCATGCCTCACCAAATTGTCTCAGAATGTCATCACAAGAGTCATCAAACCTGTGAGAATCATGTAGGACAGAAAGGACCTTTTTAAATTGTTCAACTGATCTCACTTTGTCACTTGCCATGTTCTTGGGATGAAGCATGTAAGATTCTGTACAAGTAAGTACTTGAGGGGGCACCTTTCAGTGATGTTGCTTGTCATGGCTACAAGAAAGTTCTTGCCTCGAGACGAAATTTAAGAACCTTTCGCTCACTGATAATGTTCTTTGCTTTCAGAGCCTTCAGCTTCTTCTCTGTGTAAAAACCAAAATTGACTTTGCCGACAGGCAAGTGAATTTCCTGGTTGCTCACCTTCCCCTGCATCAAGTGTTAAGCAGAATGGATGATGGTCTTGTCCAGCTTCAAAAACCTCTGCATCAAGCACTCTGGTAAGATCTGATGCCATAAATGGCAGCATAGGAGCATCTGTTAGGTAGTCTGTGAGGTTAGGGTTCATCAACTGTGCAACTGAAAGGAAGAAGCTTTATATTATAGTCTTGCTGGAAAAACGGCGATCTTGCTACACTTCTGTACAGTATCAAATGATTTGTTGCATGGGTGAGAGACCTTGTCCCTTCGACTGCCTGCACATACTTTATGACATTGTTCCAGATGTCAAGAGCTCCAGGAACATTCTCAAGCCTTCGGGTCTTGCAGAACCTTAGCGGCATGACATCATCTCCTGTAATGCTGTGAAAGTCCTCCCTTCTTGCAGGGGTATCTGTGAAGAGATAGTACAGTGATGACAGGAAGCTCTCCACAGATTGGTTAAGTTTAGATTCATTCTCTCTACTGAAGTCCTCGTACATTCTCCAGTTCACCATTTGGACTGACCTTGGATATTTGCAGCAATATGTCCATGCCCACTTTCTGAAGGACTTTGGTCAGTTCTTCTCTCAGATGCACTGCGGTGCCATGTCCTATGAAGACTGATGTCAAGTAGCATGTGCGCACCTCATCATGTTGCCATATTTTTGGAAGTGTGTCCATTTGCTTTTTCTGCAGTTTCTGGTTCAAACTCTCATCAAATAGGATGGCATAATGTGAGGATGTCTTAATACCTTCATACAACAGGCCCCAAACCAAATACAGTCATGTATCTGCATTTTGTCTCTGATAACTGGAACTCTTTTGCAATTGCTGAATCAGGGAACATCCTCTGAAATAGGCTGTCATTGTGCTGACAGGAATGGAATGATAAATGGTCATCAACTACCTTCAGGCACCACATAATTTCTGCTTTTAGTGTATCCGCTCTTGTAGCAACAGCAACAGGATGTTTACTTTGGAGGTTGATGGGGCACTAGTGCTTGTTGTTGCATCTGCAGATTGTGTGGTAGGAACTGATGAACCACTCCATACTTTTTGCTTGAAGAAGTTATTGATTGTGAGAACAGTCGAGTCTGCAGAACAAGATAAAGAGGGCAGAAAAGAGAACTTAGTGTGATTGCAATAAAAAAAATATTATTAACATGCAAGTGCTGTTACCAATAGCATGGCAACACACTAACACTGGTAATTGTGATCAATGTGTTAGCCCAATCAGCGTAACTATATAAACTGGTAAATGAATGTACAAATCAAACCAATTACTGACAAACATCCCAGTACACCCATGTGTAGGTCATTACCATTCAAACACATTGTCATTGGAAAGCGTATTAGGGACTGCCTTCTTCACGCCTCGGTTTGTGGATCACTAACAGAATCACCAAGACACTATCAGCGCGTACCTGCCCACGGAGCCTAGCTGTCGGCCGGGACACGGGCAGTGCGGAGCTAACGTGCCCTGTCACTATCAGCGCCGTACCCGCCCGCGGAGCCCAGCTGTCGGCCGGGGACACGGGCAGTGCGGAGCTAACGTGCCGTGTCACTATCAGCGCCGTACCCGCCCGCGGAGCCCAGCTGTCGGCCGGGGACACGGGCAGTGCGGAGCTAACGTGCCCTGTCACTATCAATCAGTCCCTTACCCGTACCCATCCCTGTGTGCAGAGCCTAGCCATGGGGCCACGGGCGGTGTGCTAACTAACGTGTGCTATAAAAGCTCTAACTTCATACCATTACCTGTGAGCTTTGTTACGGCAGTGTCAATTAATTGTGAAGAAAGCACAGAGAATGGTTTTAAAATTGGATTGTGTGGATTTGTGATTTTGTTGAAAATTAGCAAAATTTACAAAAGAAATGCAAGCTTACCTCTATTTCGGAGTTTTGTCTTGTGTTTCTCACTTTTCATTTGGCTCCGAAGTGCTGCTGTTCGCCCATGTTGCTAAGGTTGAAGTTCACATGGCAGACACTAAGGCTGTGCATAACCGTGTACCGTAATGAGGTGCGCGAGTACACTCCCAGGCTTACAGGCGAATACTTGGCGGCCTTTTTTTTTTTTTTCTAACAATTTTTTAAAATATTTTTTTTTCTTTCTTTTTTTGCCGACGTTGTAGGAATCACCTCATAGTCCGGCTACGAAAACCCACTCTATTTTACTGGGAGTTGCAATTGAAGGCGTCGATTTGTGCTAATGAACTTCTCACAAATAATAGTTACAATGTTATTTTTAAAACTAAAGATGACAGACAAATTATCCTCCAAGTTCAAACAGAAATCTGGACATTGGCAGCTAGATTGGTCCTAGTTTCTGAGTGATGAGTGACAGTGACATCCCGTGTATGTTTGAGCTGGGAAACATTTTACTCACCGTACCCTGCCGGTGCTTTTTCGTGCACGGGTGAGCTTCGGCCGGCCGACACTGCCAGGTGGAGAAGAAAAAAATTGGCAAAAAAATTGGCAAAAAATAAATAAATGCTACTGTGTATTCAAGTACGAGAAATTGTACTTGAGTAGTTGTCAGCAGTGCAAGTATACCCAGTATTCGAGTACTCGTCGCAGCCTTAGCAGACACTACATCTAGCTGTTCCTAGATGAGAACTTACTTTCAAAAGCCACTCGCCGTATGTTGGATTATCTAACGAAGCATCATGAAACCGGCAGTTTCCTGGCATTTTGAATTTAAGTAACAGTTACTCTGAAAATAACGCCCGTACAAACGTATCGTGCAAATTCAGCGTCAATACCAATACCATACCATGCACTGCACCATATTGTATATCAGGCACTGTAAAATATCAGGCCAGCAAGCAGTACATGCGCACTTGTGCTCAGGAAGGGATTATCTCAAAATATCTTGAGGTAGATCGACAGTTGGAAAAATGGCAGCTTGTCCTCACAAGTGATTAATCTTTGTTTTCAAGCTTAAACAGTCTTGGTAATGGTAACTTAAACATTTTAAAAGATTCATACAAAATTCATACAAAATTAGCCCTGTCTATGAATTGCCCCTGTTGTGATGCACTGTACCTCAACTTTTTTGGGGGTATTTTTAGGGGATCCCCCTAAAATACGGAATTGCAAATCGCATTCGGCAACCCCGCATGTCGCACACAGTGCACACATCAATCCTCGTGTATTTTATAGACACACAGTAAATCACACAACTGCGTATACATTCATTCACACACTCACATTCTGGCAAACCATGTTCATGTCACTCATTCTCAGATGAGATTTGAAAGAAAACATGGAAACAAAGTGCTGGTAATAAGAAAGAATTTTATTCATTTTACACATCTGAAGATAATGACAAAATAACAAATGAATTGCCATAAATGTTGTAATTCCATCACTTTCAATTCCAGGACCCATACAAACCCTATATCTCTATATGGTCTTTTCAGGGTAGTAGCCTCATCAATATTAACACTGCTCTTCCTGAGGGCTCTGCTGTTATATTTTTGTCCCAACTTTGCCAAGCACTCATTTCACACAGCTAGGTTTGAGAGGGACAAATTGGGGTACGGGTAAACACTTTTGAAAATTGTTGATATCATGGTTTTGGGTAAATTTATACTTAAAAAAAAAAGATATTGTCTGATCCCAGCAATTCTGTATTAGTTATGATTTTTTGCATTATGGGATCATTATGACATTTTTGTCACTCATTTCAAGATATGAATTTAATAGATAGAAATCAATTTTAAAATGTCAGATTATCTATTTGTCAGGTCAAAGTTCAGCAGAGAAAGTGGCTCAGATTAGAAGGAAGATGGCGAAGGTTCGTGTCCAGAATCTTATCCTGACTGCCCTTGATGAAATAGCATGTGAGTAGAGGCAAAATAAGATTAGTATACCTGCAATGCTAATAGTGATGATAGGAATAATAATAATATTAGCAATAGCTATATTAACATTGCGCATCTATCCCTCCTAGGTGGAATTCAAGACACCTATTATTACACTGGCTTTAGCCCAGTTGCTCAAAAGCACTTGAAGCATTCAAGGAATGAATTCTTACCAGGTACCCATTTACTACATCTGGCTGAAGAGTGGCAAATGTAGATCAAACGTTATACAGCTGAAGAACCTTTTTATACGTTGTAGAATCATTATGTCTAAGTTTGGATGATCCATTTTTTTCCTTTCTTTTCTTTTTTGTTATTTTTTAATGCATAAGCCCTAAACTGATTTAATGCTCCATTGTAAAATAGTGTAAATAGTAGAAATATTTCTTTATGTCAGTTGACATGACTTATTACGCCTCCGTTACGAAGTAGCCAGGTTGTCCGTACGTCCCGTTCTCATGATCGCTTTATCTCAAGAAACAATTGATGGATTCATGCCAAACTTTGGTCATGTATGTACCTTGCAGAGCCAATCAACTGATTAGATTTTAGGGTTACAAGGTCAAAGGTCACAGGGCTCTTATATGTACATGCAAAAATAGCTTGTGATTGCATTATCATTAGAACCGGTGGACAGAGTACTATCAATTTCAGGACATGTGTGTATCTTGCTGAGTCAATGAACTGATTAGATTTTGGGGTCATAAGGTCAAAGGTCATGGGGCTCATTATGCATGCTAAAATAGCTTGTGATCACATCATTAGAACAGATGGATGGATTCCCATCAAAGTCAAAACATGTATGTATCTTGCAGAGCCAAAGAACTGATTACTATCAAACTCAGGACATGTGTGTATCTTGCTGAGTCAATGAACTGATTAAATTTTGGGCTCATGAGGTCAAAGGTCATGGGGCTCATTATGTATGCAAAAATAGCTTGTGATCACTTCATTAGAACCGATAGACGGATTTCCATTAAAGTCAAAACATGTATGTATCTTGCAAAGCCAAAGAACTGATTAGATTTTAGGATCATCTTACAGACAAAGAGCTTCCGCTCCCCCAAGGAGTGCACACTTTAAGATGACCCCGCTCTTACGTTGAAAAGCTGCAGTTGTACATGAGATACCTAGTCTGACGAAATATCCACTAGACCTTGATGTTAAACTCTATTAATAATGATATAGCAGTTGTTGACAGAGAATGTATAATGACAAATATAAGAATGTAATATTTATCAGGATTTTCTTTTATTCTCTTCATAGGGCTATTTAATCTACGAGGTTCAGATATTGTATACAACCCCGTGTTCTTTGCTTATGCAGTGCTTTCTCAGGATAGTGTACAGTGAGTATTGTAAATATTTGTTGAACATTTTTGGGAAATGTTCATATACGCATATTAGATACAGACAACATACTGGTAATTGTGAAAAAAATAACAAGGAATGTAAATCTTCCAATGATACTACTTCAGATTCACGTATACTGCCATCTGCTGCTCAAATAGTGCCAATGTGTTGACAGCAATGTCCCACAATGCATCAGCAACTGATGACGTGCATGTGATGATGCTTGGGTACTGGAAATTGAAATTGCTCTAATTAGAGTATGTATGATTGCCTTCACCGAAAGATGGCACGATTGAAAAAAAATTACAGCAGTGGTAGCAAGCAATGTTGGTAAAATACCCTGCCTTTTAAGTGTATTTGCATATCCTCAATAGAGCTAAGACTTGTATGGATACTTTAAAAAAAAAGTATGTAACTTGTATGCCTACCATTTATTACATGTACGGTAAGTAAAAATCAAATAAATCCATCTTTATAATCATGGTTTGGGGTTTACTAAAACTACCTGAGCTATGAATCTGAAGAGGAATGTCTGGCCAACCGAAGGTGGAGAGGAGACTAAGGGATCCAAACAGCATCTGTCCATTGTCCGTTTGTTGCCCGTTCGTCGTCCGTCACCTTCAAAAAATAACTTCGCAACTGTCAACCCTATTGTGACTAGACTGGGTCATAGTTCATTTGGGTACCTCCATGCTTTGAGGCTGTCAAGGGTTACATGCCATTAAGAGCAAAGGTCATTTGAGGTCTTATATTAAAGTTTACCTTCAAGATTTTCATGTTACAAATAACTTTGTACCTGTTAATACTAATGTTACCAAACTTAGAACAAAAATGCACCTGGGACCTTAACTTTGTAGTTCTCTATAAGTTCACATGGTAGGTCAAAGGTAATTTTAGGTCATATCACACTCTTTTAGACAAATAACTTCACAACTGTTGATTCTATTATCACCAAACTTTGGTCAGAGATGCACTAGGGGGACATTCACACTGTGGTTACATGTATGTCAAAGGTCTTTTGATGTCATTTGCTAAAGTTTACCTACTCTTTTAAGCCTCATTATCGTGATATCTCAAGAACCATCAGAGGTATGTTTTTCAAAACTGATGATAGGGTGTATCACTATAGGAAGATGATCTGATTAGATTTTGACGCCTCTGAAGTTAAGAAAAAAAGAGAGCAATAAAATGTGTTGAGGAAATAGGTTTGCTAAGCTTTATGGACCATGTTTCATGTACATCTACATGTAAATTTAAACATACACATACAGTACATGTAAACACTAACTGCTAAACTTCTATAATACATTTGCTGACAACATTAGATACAGGGATTCAGTATCTTTTCTACATTATAGTTATTTGTTGTTGATGAAATGTCTTTTGAAACAGGGCCATAATATGTTTTTTTCTATCAGTCTGTTTGTAGATGAGAGTAAGCTAGAACCTGGAGTACACAGCCATATCAACCAAGGAATAGAAGTCACACTACATGCATATGATGACATTCAAAAGTTCATCTCAGACATGCTTGCTGAAAATGGAGCCAAGACCTGGGTGAGGTTCAATGACAATCTTGTCTCTCTTCTTGAAATTCAAATGTGTTGATGATATTTTAAGTGAGATGCAACGAAGTAGCCAGAGGCATTATGTTTTCGGGTTGTCCATGATCCGTATGTCCCGTTCTCGTGATCCCGTCATCTCAAGAACCGATTGATGGATTTCCGCCAAACTTGAATCATGTATGTATTGTGCAGAGCATTAGCTTTTGGGGTCATGAGGTCAAAGTTCAAAGGTCACAGGGCTCATTAAGTATGCAAAAATAGTTTGTGATCGCATTATCATTAGAACCGATGGACGGATTACTTAAGACATGTATTGTGCAGAGCCAAAGAACTGATTAGATTTTAGGATTATGAGGTCAAAGGTCATGGGGCTCATTACCGTATTTGCCGGCGATAAGGCCACAGCGCCTTATAGGCCGCACCCCCGATTTCGACATTTAAAAAAAAAAAAAAAAAAACTTTTTGTCAAAGGCGGGATTCGATCTCTTGCGGGCACATATAGATTGGGACCTGTAACCAGCGCCTTAGACCGCTCGGCCATCCCGCACTGATACCATACTTTGCAGTTTTCTCTGATGTATACTTTGAAATGGATTGAAATTGGCGACTTTGCGTGCTGGATGCTTCACGGCAGCTCCGTTAAACGGGCCCTTCTTTTACTTTTGCAATGCATTGAACTTGAACTTAGATCAAGATCTATCGGCAGATGTTATTTTTGGAAGTTTATTTTTGTCTTCATGTCAACAATGCAAGATAAAATTGTCAGTAACATGTGTGGAAATGTCCTGTACCATAGTGGTATAGTTATTTTACCGATAGTAGTCCCGTATGTGCAAATTCGTGCTGGTTTGGACTTACATTTTTTTTTTTTTTTACTGTTTCGCCGTAAAGGCCGCACCCCAACTTTTTGATATTTTTTTCCCCAAAAATACTGCGGCCTTTACGCCGGCAAATACGGTATGTATGCAAAGGTAACTTGTGATCGCGTTATCAATCGAACTGATTATATTTTAGGGTCATGAGGTCAAAGATCAAAGGGGCATACATGTATATGATAAATTAGCTTTTAATCACAATATTCTGAGAACCTGTTAAGGTAAAGACCAATTATGGTCATGCGATTGCATTGTGAAAGAAACGTTGTGGAATCGATCAGAAAAGGTTGATCATCTAGCATATAAGTATTGGTGTGTACTGCAAGGTTCTGGAATCATCAAAATGATAAGAAATTTGGCCCAGTCTTCGTAAAGTTACAAGCACTGTACACAGAAAGATGTATATGGGACTATACGCACATGTGCGCGACACATGCGTTTATCTCTCACAGACCATGTAGATAAACTAATTTACCAAATATATCAATTAGTAGGCGGTTTCCCAGCAAAATTGTTATCATCATGTACATGTATTAGTCAAAACATTCTTTCACATGATTTGTAATAAGAGCTTCCATGTCATTTTTTGAAATTGGGGCATTTCTAATACTTGTCTTTACCTTTAATGGATTTCAATCAAACTTGAATTTTAAAAATTGCCTCTGTTTTGTTTTGTAACATGGCTCTATGGCACAGGCATCATTTCAACTGCGTGCAGTTGAAGGTCCATTTAGTTTTTAATTTGATTTTTTCCTTCACTTGTTTGTTGGTAGGGGAATATAATTTTTGTTTAAATACCGGTATTCCAGATATGTATGTACCAGCTATGTACATGTATATATCTTCTTTTTTTTTTCTCTACAGATCAGCGCCAACTCAAGTTATGCACTAATGAACCTCATTCCAAAGGTATGGTACAAGTTGACTTGTAAACTTTGAAGAGTACAATGTATGTTTAGTTGCGTTCCAAGCAGAAGGGCATTAGCAGGGGAACTTGTATTACAGGCATGAAGAGATGTTTATAGTTTGTTTTTAAATATTTTATACCTAGATGGTAAAAAGGTACTGTAGATTAATAGGGAAGGCTTAGTTATTTTATCAGCACTGTAGAGTTGTCTCTCTCCTCCAGTTTCCATAGATGCCATTGCTCATTATTAAGTCAGGGTAATAAATTCCCACACTTTTCAAGTGCAGGTAGTTGTTGTCTTAATGTGATAAACTGTTAATCTGTGCTAGACCAGAACAGAAATATTGTTATTGCACTAGGCCACAGAGAGATTGAGGTTCAAGTATTATGGATGAGAGATAAAGGAAGGGAGGGAAAGAGAGAGAGAGAGAGAGAGAGATGGATTAACAATTGTATTCATGGTTCTTGGGTTTTTTTCAGAAAGAATACAGGAATCTAAAGGGCAAAATCGTTTATTAATTACTACATTGTGCAAGGCCTACAAAACATGATGTTGTCACATATTTTTGTCTCGTATTACAGCAACATCAATACATTCACAACAGCCCAATCTGGCAGAGCAAAGCAGTCAAGAATGATGTGGAAATTGAGGGCATGCGTCAAGCACATGTAAGTCTCTAGGTCACCAGTCTTACTCCTCCAATATTGTTGTTTCATATGATAAATGTGTTGCATGTATTTTTGTGCAGTACAGTTACCAACTGAATTATTCATAGCCTTACCAAGTTTTGTAATTCTTTAAGTATGTGAAAAGTATATTTGTATATGTTTCTTGATAATGTGATATATTATTAAAAGTATACCTCTGAACGTATTCAACAAAGGAACTAATTTGGTGAGTCCACCTTTCATTCTTGAGTTATGAAAAACACAAAAAACATCAAATGTACAAGGGATATGAGTATTCAAATTGTTAGTTGTAACATTTAATAGGATAATAGATAGTAAGCAAATATTAACCGGCTACGTGCCGCAAGGCGAGGGATGATGGTAGCCCCCGAGATCACAGAGGGGATGATAGTTTGTATCCATTGCCCGAGTAAAGGAGGTTAATATTTGTTTTATATCCCACATCGGCAATAAGGTCTATTTAAAGTGAATTTTACATAATTAAAAGAACTGATTCTGCAGACAGTTTAGCTTCAGCTAGATTTTACAAAGTGCAACATGCATACATGTAGTAAAGTCGATGCGCGCTCATTTGACATTGACATTTCGTGTAACCTACTTTGTATGCTTATTCAGTGGCAAGTGGGGCAGCAGCAAAAGAAATAAAAAGATAACGGTACAAAAGTCTTATCGCAGGGAGATAGTACTTATCTATCATTGATCATGTGACCTCGTTTAGACCAATCAGATTGCAAGATTCTTAGTATGCGGGATGTAATTGCTAATATCTCCAGGAATAAATATACAGAAAAATGTATGATACAACTCATGATCTCTCGTCACCATCTGAGTCGTTAGACAATGTTGATAAATGCACTAATGCACTTTAGAAACAACAAATTCAGATTCGTAGTACTGAGATCTGAGCATTGGATGTTTTTATTTTCTCCCTGCAGATACGAGATGCTGTAGCCCTGTGTGAATACTTCAATTGGCTTGAACATGAGGTAGGGTACATGTCCACTTTCACACATTGCCTTTGATTGTCAAGTTCAGTAGATTTACTCCCATTCTGAAATGATTCATAAGCATTGTCAATCCAACTAGTGTGTTAGAGAAGAGTCTTTGCAAACTCAATAGGAGGAAGGGTGTTCATTGACAAAGATGTGTGAACACATCCAAGGAATAGGTCAAGTAGGAATAATAGAGTGGTGAAAATCTATTTTCGGAATTTCTCAATTTTTTCTTCATTTTCAGAAAGAGCATACAAAATATCGAAAACCAATCGAATATGTTAAGTATTGGCTGAGATATGACCATCTGAATAAATAGATTTCCTATGGGAACACATTGTTATAGTGCTCTGGCTCATAACGACGACGATGACACATATGCAGCACTTGATACTAATTTTTTTTTAATGTTCTGTATAAAAGCATATTGCTTCTACAGTAAATACAGGTGCATGTTTTTTTACCTTGATTTATTTCTTTGTTTCATGTGCAGATTCCAAAAGGGTACCTCAATGAAGTGACTGCTGCTGATAAGCTTGAGAATCTCAGAAGGTAAACTTGAAATATACAGTAGAAGACCAGGCGGAGTTACAAATGCACATGTTCTGTACATGTATAGCATATGGCAATGATTTTAAATGGTTTAAAGAAATTTGAAGTAAGCGTATTGTATTAACGTCATCATAAAAAAGAGGCCACTTTGTTTTACTGCGTTTCACATGTACCGTATGTAAATAAGCCTGAAATTGGCTCAAATTTGGCTTAAAGTAGATATTCATTGAATTTAAGAACTAATTTTGTGTTCATTATTGCAAAGTTGAAACTTTGATTCGACAAGGTTATCAAAATTCAATGCTTGGAAACATTCGAAGTAATGATTATTATAAATTACAAAACGCTTAAATACAGCCCAGGCATAGCACCTGAAGAGCTCTCCGAACGCTGCTGAGATGTGTGAGATCACAGTATGGACATGATTTGCACAAGCAGACGATGTCCCATGACATCTCACACATTTTCAGTGCCTGTGTTTTCATCTTCTCTTAAGTTCTTTCTCTTACTTCACTACCGTCAGGCTAAATGTATAATCTATTGCCTCACTCTGAACCCCGCGCATGGTTTTATTTTGATGACAAATGCAGCGATACAAAAATAAGGAATTTGTCGCTTGTAAACAAAATAAGACGCCATTGTATATTCAGCTGCACACACCGCGGTATGTTCGGCGTTCCAAGAGGGAACAAATGCCGTCCTTAGGGGCAATTCCACGGTAACGGAAGGACACTCAGACAAGATTTTTGAACTTCAGGTTCATACTAAAAGAACTGTTTTATTAGTATAAGATGTGAAACAGTACAGATATAATACCTATATAAGTGCCTTTAATTCTCCCCCAAAAAATTGTCATTATAGTTAAGTAGTTTAAGAATGTGCATATTAATTATCTTGGTAACGGAAGGACATAAAAATGGACATGGTTTTTCCAGTTAATTAGTGTTTATCCAAACTTTGTGAAGTTGATGAAGCTTTCCACTTGACTGAAACACATTTTGTTCCCCATAGTTTAATACATACTAATAAAACATTTCTTTTAGTATGAACCTGAAGTTCAAAAATCTTGTCTGAGTGTCCTTCCGTTACCGTGGAATTGCCCTTAGTATCATTCCGGGGGGGGGGGGGTTCAATTTGAAAGTCTGGTTTCTTTGATTGCTAATTAACCCTATCCTGTGTATTTACAAGCAAAAGATTTTAGTTATCAGAATCGGATCATATCCCCTTTTGAATGGTTTGACAAGCCATTACATTTATATACACTAAACTCATTATAATTTGACAAATAATATCTTTGCAATTATGTTCATTCTTTATGAGATGTCGTCTGCTTGGGCAGTATTGGTCCATATAGTGACGTCATTAAAACATCGTTATTTTTCCGGCGAATCTCTCATATATCCCAGCTGCTATGGAGGTGGTTGTATTTGTATTTTTATAAATCACCCGATATGTAGTTGACCTAAAACTTGTACGATGGCTATCTGTTAGCTTACCAGTTTCTAGTGAGACATTAGTTGACATATTTGTGATTTTCTTTGAATTTCACCTTTAACCCTATTTAGCCCAGGGGGGGGGGGGTGCTTTAGAAGCCCCCCCCCTCGACATTTTTCGCGATAATTTTTTAACGGATAAAAATCTTGCACTGAAATATTGTGACTTTTTTCTTTCGAGTCTTGCGCATCTTTTGAAAGAAATTTTTCGAAAATTGGACCTACCATTACAAAGTCACATGTCCTTTTGTCTTTGCATGTCAGCCCAAAAATCGCTCATTTTTGTGATTTGTGTACAAAACATATGGAAATGTCATTTTTCAAATAAAGAGATAAAACATTGGTTATTTGGTCTTGTTTATAGTTTAGGTGTTTATTTTGGGGTCAAAATCAAAACAATAGAAAACATAAGGAATAACCCTGGTTATTCAATTTTTTGTGTTGTATTATTATTCCAAATGGTCTAACAAATATATGTAGTGAAAAAGAATGCTTAAATATTAATAATGTCTGATATATGGGCAAAAATGTGAATTTTATGACCTTATTTGCATAAATTACCATAAATATGCAAATGAGTGAATTTTTCAAAAAATTGAAATTACCATAGTATTCTATACACTTCACTTGACATGTATGCAAATTTTCGCGGCGATCGGTCGTTCCACGGCCGAGATCATAGGGGGGGGGGGTGGGGGGTTTAGAAGCCCCCCCCCCCCCCTGGGCTATGCAGTTTCAAAATAGCCCGGGCTAAATATGCACAAAACTCTTTTTTTTGTTCTAGATTTATGTAAAGCTTAATATTGAAATTATATTGCATAGTTGTCTGGATACATTTACCCAACTCATCGGATAGACCGGTTGTCTTGATGGATTCAGAAGCCTTCATGTATGTGGTCATAATATTAATCAAATATACCATGGATGCACTGAGAGGCTGCGGTAGAAATTATGAACTCTCTGAAGTGACTGGCATAGCACTATTTTCTGAAGGTCACAGCCCAACAGTAAATAGTAACTATGTTTATCACTGAAGAGATATCATAAATCTACTGGCGCCTCAAAACACAATATGGAATTTGCGGCTGACTGATGTTAATTTAACACCAATTCCAAATTACTTATGACAAGAATCATGAAACAAATATGAAATTTGGGTGTTAACCTTAATGATATTGTCACTGCTCTGTCTAGTCACACTAGCTGTTTATAAATGAATGCAACCGTAGGCCAAAAGGCGTACAGTGATTATAGAGTCCATGATGCAGATGGAGTATATCCAGGATATATCCATTTTTCATGGTTGAAATATTTTACATCACATGAGCCATCCCAGACTAATCCCTGCTCAGTTTTCTTTTATGTACAATATAAATTCCTCTTTTTACTAAAAATCTTGTGTTTTGCTTTCTTTGTTTGTTTTTGCAGTGAGCAGGAAGATTTTGTGTCACTGAGCTTTGATACGATCTCCTCCATGGGTCCTAATGGAGCAGTGATCCACTATAAACCTCAACTACCTACTGCTCTGACACTCAACACACAAGAGATATACCTGTGTGACTCAGGAGGACAGTACAGGTATATATTAACATCCACCAATCAACTCTTAACAACAATAAACTTACAAAAAAGCAACAAAAGTATTGTATACCCTGTCTACTCACTATGAATATGACGGACACAGAAAGCGGACAAAATATACAGTTCCTCATTCTACCCTCAACAGTTGCTGTGGTTGACAAAGAAACAAAAGAAAAGTTTACTATCTCTCTCTTTCTTTCAAAATCTTTCTCAATTTTAATTGTTGGACAATACGTTGATGTCAGTTGATATATGATTATTGGTCCTGTGAAGTCCTATGTACCTTTTTAATTATGTTTAAATGAGATTGCTCTTGAGTGTATTTTTTTTAATTTTTTTTTTTTTTCTTCTTCTTTTCTTCTTTTCATATCTATGTATTTAAAGTGTCAATTTATACAGTTTTATTGTACAAAGTATATATACATATCACTATATTGTGAACTATTTATATGCCTGCCTTTTTTACTGTATGAAATCCAACTTATGGTTGCAATAAATGAATGATTTAATAATAACATCCCTTCACTGCTATTATGTAAAAATCTGTAGAACAGGTATCACATTCACATGTTCTACACATTTTTACATAATAGCAGTGAAGGGATGTTCCTTTGTCTACCCGAGGAACTGTATATTTTGTCCGCTTTCTTTGTCCATCATATTCATAGTGACTATTTGTAGACTTAAAATCATCCCCTATAAATTGATATTTAAAAGGTAAAAATGTCACATAATTGTAGGTTCTTATGGTGAAGTTGACACCATTTGGCTGTTTGCATAATAACAGGTGTGATCAGGTACACTTGATTTCACTTTTAAGACTTAACAGGTCTTATGTAGAACTAACACCCTCCATCAACCGCCTCATTGAAATCCATTCTATGTCTGAACGATGACTGACTGCTTCCTGATCTCTTGCCGCAAGATTTAGGTGAGCCAGGAGCTGCGTGCAAGATTTATACACACGTTACTTCAAATTCCACCGGACTAGCTTTTAGGAGCATCTAGACATCATTATAATTAAGGCATGAACCATCATGTATATATATAATTTATTCCTAGGTTATACTTCTTATGTTAATGATAGTATTATAAATGACGATGGCTGTGTTGATTGTATTCCACCCCACAATGACAATAGAGCAGTCCTTTCCACAGATTAATTTATGATTTGTTTGATAATTGTTTTCCCTGGCTGCTAATAAAACATGTACAGTTTATAATGAAATTATTCATACCCCTTGTAAATTTTCTTTTTTTATTCTTTCGTAACCCAAGAATGAAAGTGGGACTGGTTAAATTATGGCCTTTGTTAAAACTTTTAGATTTAAGCTTTACTATACTCTCAAGAAACATATATAGGGACAAATCAATTTTGTACATACACAACATTATAAAACTTGGTTAGGGGATGAATAATTTAGTAAACTGAATATGCTTGTAAGTAAACAGCAAGGGAACCAATGACTTTAAGTCCTCTCTTGGTGATGAGGATTAATTCCTTACCAAAGGGCACAAGTGCATTGAAGTAGTTTTGCACCTGGGACGTCCTGAGCCATGGTGCATGAAGTGGCCCAACACTTCTCTGTCAAGTAGTCCTATGTTTTGTGAATGGATGTAACACACGTTTCATCTTGCAGTCTACATGTACACTGTATCATCCATTCCTATTCATATTTGAATTGTTACACCTGACAGAGACGGAACAACTGATGTTACAAGAACATTTCACTTTGGAACACCTACTCAACATCAGAAGGTAACGAATGTCTGCTAAACCCTTCTCTTTGTCCCTTCAGATTGTCCCTTCAGTTATGAAAAAAACTTGACTTTTATGTCTTTCTCTTTCAAATTGAAAACCTAGCTTGTTTTTTTGAGAATTTTGAGAAGAAAGTGTCAACCCTATGTTAACTGGGGGGGGGGGGGGGGGGGGAATCAATTTGACCCCCCCCCCCCTGTAGAAATTTCGTCACTACTCCGAAACCGCGGCAGATATAAAAAATTTCCTCTCATGACTTTTTACTTTTGAGTTTTACGCATCTTTTAAAACAATTTTTTCGAAAATCGGACCTACGGTTACAAGGTCACGTGACCTTTTGTCTTTGCATGTCAGCCCGAAAATCGCTCATTTTCATGATTTGTGTACAAAACATATGTAAAAGTCATTTTTCCTAAAAGTAGATAAAACCTTTTTTTATTCAGTCTTGTTTACAGTTTAGATGTTTGTTTTGGGGGTCAAAATAGTTGAATTGTAGTTATAAATGAAATAAAACAACAAAAACAATAAAATACATAAGTTTAAAAAACAATGAAATACATAAGAAATTATAAAAACAAGAGATAACATAAGGAATAACCTGGCTCTTCCAATTTTTTGTGTTGTATTATTATTCCAAATGGTCTAATAAATATATGTAGTGAAAAGAATACGTAAACATGAATAATCTTTGATTTATTGGCAGAAATGTGAATTTGATGACCTTATTTGCATAAATTACCATAAATATGCAAATGAGTCAATTTTTCAAAAATTTGAAATTACCATAGTATTCTATACACTTCACTTGACATGCATGCAAATTTTCGCGGCGATCGGCGGTGAAACGGCCGAGATCTTGGGGGGGGGGGGTCGAATTGACCCCCCCCCCCCAGTAAAAACCTGGTCTGAAATAGCCCCATTAAAATAGGGTTAAAGGGCCACTCTTACCAAAACGAGCTAAAAAAATTTTTAAAGACATGTAGAATAATTTTTGACGGAGATTCCGAAAACATGACAATGATTTTTCTTAGAAATCATCAATAATTCTGTAATCTAACCTTAAAAATGGTGACTCAGAACGCTCAGAGAAAAGCCCAGTTTCGGTGATGACGCATTTGACGACACTGCAGGCGCCTTTCCAGTGAAAAGGAGGGTGATTTAGGCATTAAATGTCTTTAAAAAGGCAAACTATGATATTAATTGGAGAAAAAAAAGACACATTTATCCGAAAAGTAATATGCACTTGATAATCCCAGTACTTTTCTGGCAATTATGAAATTATCGAATCGGACATGCCCGCAATGACGTCAAATACAAAGTTTTGATATGGGGTCATGAATTTGGTTCAAATGAACATATTGGAAGCATATGCAACCCTACAATATTCAGTGATCGTTGTCGCGGTCTAAATAGAGTCTAAAGTTATGATATTGTAAATAATAAATTCTTTATGTTAAATAGCTCCCTCTCAAGGTCAAGATATTAATTAAGCTATAAAACAATGTTTCTTGAATAAAATCCGATTTGCTATTCCCGTTTGGAAATTATATATCACACCTACATATTCTGAGATTTTCATGGTCGCAGCTACCATTGTATGGCCGTAGACGCTATTTTAAAAATTTTCAAAATTTACCGGAAGCACCGGTAAATTTTTATATTCAATTTTTCTGGAAAGCAGAAGTGTTTTAGGGGCTAATTTTTCTAGTGCTTATGATACATCTACAGGGGCATCCAAATATATCACAATTGTAAAGAATCACTATCCACCCAATTTTCAAAATTTACTAAAACTTTCTATTACCTTTAAACCAGATTGAACTTAGTCCACCTACATGAATATTTGCCTATGTTGTTGGATTCAAGTTGATATTCTTTTTTTTGGTTCAATACCATAAAAATTACTATATTCCTGAAACTAAATAACATACAGATAGTGTCATCATGAAATTAATTTTGCATTTATCTTTCATTATTTGATTCATTAAAAAAAAAAATCAATGTTGTTGCAGAATAGCAGACATAGAGAATAAAGAGCTTGGCACTTGGTATTCTATAAATCAGTGGATGCAGTTATTACCAGATCAATTGCAACTTTTTATAAGTCGGGGTCTGAGTTTAACTTGGCCATCATTTATGAACATGTGGCCTTGGGTTCAATCACTGTAATTTGCAATTCTTTTGATTGCTTCAATCCAGGAATGTTTCACAAGAGTTCTGAAGGGTGTTATCTCCTTGGCAACGGCAGTCTTCCCAGAAGGAACACGAGGTGTGTAAAGGTTTAGGATATTAGGAGGTTTTTTTTCTTATGACTTCAGACTTAATACATGTATGTATAGTACAAATAGTTTGTTAATTAAAAGTTTGTTTTTGACATATCTGAATGAAAGTTTAGCCTTTTGCTTCATGGAGAATGTATATGCTTTTATATGTACTAATCTCATATTCTAATGATGTGGCTCTGCAGGTGTGTGATAAAATATTTGAAGTGCTGATCACCCCATCCTTTGAACACGATCTGTTATGAGTCAACAGTATGCTTTTAAGTCAAGTCATGTATAGCACAGCCTTGGTGTGTACTTGGTTTAATGGGCTAGAAACCCTGTACCATTCTCAAATTGCTACGAATTAAGGAAAACCAAGCCTTAAACGGATGGATCTAAAGGACATCAACACTAGCCTGACCATAGACTACGGAACAAGGATCTACAAATTAGGGCAGTCAAAACATGTGAATTACGTTTAAAAGGTTCAAATAAAGAATGTTCCAACCTTTGCTATGAGAAGCAGCCGTCCATAGTTATTGTTGTTGAAACCTTTCTTGATTCAATTGTATCTGATGAAGATACTTCCATCTATGATAGCTACACCTTCTCCATTGAAGGAGGGACAGTGCTTCAGGTGGAGGTGGATCTAAGCAGAGATCTTTGTAAATAAGTAGTTGTTATCATGTCATTTTTGTATTGTTGTGTTGTTCTTCATTTGTATACAGACTTGCTGAAAAACAGCCTTGCGGCTGGAAGCAGGTTTTTTATTACCGTACTAAAATAAATAAAATGAACAAATAAAACAAAGACCTGGAAATCTTATGGTTCACATTGGTACAGAAACTGCTTGTAGCAGCCAGTGGACCTACATGCCTTACCAACGGCACTTGTGCATTTGTTTTCTAAGCCAGGATGTATGGTGCTTGCAGTAAACCACTGCACTGTTTTGGAGCGTTTACGGTTAGAAAGGAGGAGAGTACATGTATATGCATATTCTTTCTGTAGGAAATTTAAGATTGTCTGCAATGTTAATGTCATTATAAAAACAATTAAATGTTATATTTTATGAACAGTCTAAGGTGGAAAAGAGGAGAGTTGTACATGTAATGCAATGTATGTGCATATTTTCAGTAGCATCAAATCATAACTTTCCTTTTTTCCGACCGAGCTGTTCTTTTAGGAGCTCATTTAAGATTGTCTGCAATGTACTACACGCCATTAAATAAAAAATAAAAAAAACTAAATTTTGTATGATTTGGCTAAAATATTGCAATACTGCAAATATTGAATAGCAATCATGTAAACATTTTTTCTTTAAAAGTTAAAACAAAATGATATTTTGGGGGTATTCATATCTTCTCTTATTACATGGTAGCATTTGTTTGATTACGTTTTCTTTTTTTCTGATTTCTTTTGTTTTAAGCAGTAAATTCATCAGGCAAGGCCTCCAAGTTATGTAAGCTATGCTCTTGCTTGTTTACTGACTCTATCGAGATCCAGTGTATCAGCAAGTAAACATATCACAGAGCATAATGCTATCCTGTGCTGTCTGCTATTAAAGGCTCAATACATGTATGCCCAACCAGCAGCCCCCTATGAAATACTCTGCTATAAGTGTTGTGATCAATTCTGTTTTTCAGGGGTTTTGCTAGACTCTTTTGCCAGACAGCATCTATGGGAGATAGGCCTAGACTACATGCATGGCACAGGACATGGGATAGGATCATACCTCAATGTCCACGAGCCCCCACACCTCATCAGCTACAGGGTTGGGCCTGGCTCGGAGGCCCCGCTTGAAGCTGGCATCTTCATGTCAGATGGTAAGCCTTTAAGGCTTTTTCTTCATCTTTTCCTTCCTCTTCTTTTGTTATTCATTTCTTGTTGTTGTTGTTCTTCCTTTTCTTCTTTGCTTTCCCTTGATCCTATGGCTTGTGTAGCAAGAATTTAACCTGATTTTGGGCTACATGTATGTCACCTAACTATTTCTTGCTACATAAGGTTTAATATTGCCCTGAACTTATTATAATGCTTCAGCATAAACACACTGTGCTGAAAAGATTACTCTTTCCAGGCTAAATGATAGAAACTTATTGCCATCTTGGTATTTAGAATATGAAAGTACATTCAATTTTTTAAAAGCGAGTTCGTGAAAAGATTCTGAGCAGGAGCATGTGGATGGCACTGTAAAATGTCACTGATATGGGATTTAGACTCGCTTTAGGTGCCCTGCTTCAAGATGGCATGTTTATAACAGATAGCACTTCTGGAGATGAAGTTCCAGTGAGCTAGTTATTCGGGACATTGAGCTGATAAAATTCATGCGAATACAAAGTAAAATAAACTTGGGATATTTGTTCATAAAAAACAGGTTATTGTTAGTTCACCTTGAAGATGTATTTCATGTACTTAACAGTGGTTAGTCCCTTTTTAAGTGCCTTGTTACAAATTATTTTATTCACATGTTACAAATAATTGTATTTCTATAGTCAGAATGAGAATTGCATATATTTTACACAAGCGAACATGCAGTGCATTGCCAAGGTTCATCTACGTATATAAAACATGCACAGAGTCAGCTGCATTTTTGCCGACTGTTGGAATGTGCATATTTTATTTTAGCACTGAATAATATGATTGAACTGCTCTATTCTGTAGGTGGCTGCAAATTATTGGCTTTGACTGTTGGTATTCAGCTACATGTAGTTTCATGCAAACCCTTTCTCATGACTGAAAACTGCACTAGTTATTCATTTCTTTTAAAAAAAAGTTTTAGAACCTATGACTGTAGAACGCACACCAGATATCTTAAGGACATATTTCAAACGCTCCAATTTTCATGGAGTTTGCACAAGTCTGCACAAGTCTGCAAAAGGGATAAATCACCTTTGATGTGCATGTAGAGATATTCCCTTTGAAGGGGCCCGGAGAAACATAAATCACTGAGCTCTCTCCTGTCCTCTCTTACTCCCAAAATCCCCTCCATCCCCCCCCCCTTGACTCTCTTGATATTTTATGCTTAGAACCTGGCTATTACGAGGATGGCTCATTTGGCATAAGGATAGAGAACATTGTGTTAGCTGTGCCAGCTAATACAAAGGTGAGTTCTTCTCTTACTACAACATTCTTGAAGGTACAGTGTACATGTACATGTAGGTCTTGAGGTTTTGAAATAGGATTGCTTTGAAGATAAACTGACTTTCAATACCGGCAGTGCTGAATGATTTATCAGGCAAAAGATTGGTTGTTCAATGAGCAATTATAAGCAATCTAACAAACAAAAGAATAATGGGAACTTTTCATGATAAATAGGAAAAAAATTATAATGATAAGGATGCGGATAAAGATGATAATGCTAATGATAAGGATAACAATAAGGATAATGACGATAAAATAATCAGTGTGATTTTAAAGACTGTGTACTTCTGAGAGGGTATAAATTTTGAAAATAAGTTAAAAACGTCATATTGGTTGAATCATTAGTAGTCTCATGAACCCATATAATATGTGTCCATTACTTTCCACTGTATGTGATTTTAGTAAGATTTAGTGAATTTGTTATAATTTTTATTTTTCCAAAACATAGTAAACAATTATTTCTACTAACTACGTAATAATTATTCAGAATAACTTTTAGACAGTAAATTGCATTTACACCCATGGGCTTTCGGCAGGATGGCTAGATATCCTGTACTAATTGGGATTTTCCATCATCCATCTTTTTTGTCACGTCCATAATCAGACCTAACTGACCCTGGGAGGTATACATGTAAGTCCTGTTCCTTTCATTTGTTAGGGATTGCTCCTGAAGAAGCAATGTCTCAATATTTTAATTCATGATGAATCACAGTTGTACGTAAGCTGCAGCCAGCAAAAAAGGGTTAAAATGTATTTATTTACTTCAAATCTGCAGGAAGACCAGACTTTACATATATATACCTCATATGATTACATAATTGATTAAAGTGGTCTCTAGCAGAGTAATTAGTTATTGCATACAGACCATTTTTATTTCAATGATGCATTTCAACTTTTAATATTTTTTTATCCCCTAGTATTCTTTCAGTGGCAAGAAATTTGTGACCTTTGAAACTGTTACCCTTGCCCCGATCCAACTCAAGATGATTGATCCATCATTGCTGACAGAAAAAGAGGTATGTATCCACCCTGGCAAGCAAATACACTCCATTTTAGAGGGGAAGTTCAGACTCTTTTCCTGATTTTATAGGAAAATCCAACCTTGATAGACAACCACTCAGAAGGAATGCAGAAAAATCAGAGAAGCAGACTAGTGAAAGTTTGAATGAAATTGGACAAAAATTAAAACAGTTATATGATTTTAATTTATACGTGTGGGCACTTCGAATTGACAGAATCAGTAATGTTAGTGTGATGCAGAGCCAGACAACTTTTGCATTTGTTTCAAGACACAAAACATCTTAAATGTAGTTTTCAGAAATTATAACTCAGGAGGGTCTTTACTCTTTAAAGATAATATGTCCCTTTTGCAGCCAACATCAAATTCTGTAGAACTTTGCAGGAATAATGAATATGTCATGTTTGCCCTACCTGTGAAATTTAAACATAAGCAGTGTCCTAGTATTCAAATTATGCAAGGAAACCCGTTTACCTTCTAGACTTTACTGTCAGACACTTTTGAGTGAGTGACTGACTGACTGACATCTTTTTATAAAGTAGCCAGAGGCATTGTGTTTTCTGGTTGTCCATCCGTACGTACGTCTGTACGCCCCGTTCTCGTGATCAGCGTTATCTCAAGATGGATTACTGCTAAACTTATGTCATGTATGTATCTTGCAGAGCTAATGAACTGATGATATTTTGGGGTCACGAGGTCAAAGGTCACAGGGCTCATTATGTATGCAAAAATAGCTGTGATCACGTTATCTCACAAACTGATTGATGGATTACCGCCAAACTTGGGTCATGTATACATGTATCTTGCAAAGCCAATGAACTGATTAGATTTTGGGGTCACACGGTCAAAGGTCACAGGCAAGGGTGTCGATTTGTATCCGTGGTTAGGGGGGATGATAGTTGCCAAAATATTTTCGGCAATGGATCAATGGAAGCTCTGACGTTTCAATCGATTAATAAAGAAAGAAGACGATTCGATGTGCCATTCTCGACTCTTAATCTTTGTCTGAATGCAGTTTCCCCCTCTCGCGCGAAAGCTCTGACATTTCATTAAATTATTAGAGAAAGAAGACGATTCGTTGTATCGTGTCCTTGTCTGATTGCAATTCGCCCCCGCCCTATCGCGCAAAGCGCGGAAGCTTTGACGTTTCAATGAATTATTACTCTTAATCCTTTTCTGTATTCATTTTCGCCCATCCAGCGCCAAGCGCGGAAGCTTTACCGTTTCATTAAATTATTAGAGAAGGAAGACGATTTGTTGTATCGTGTCCTTGTCTGAATTCAGTTTTTTCTCCTTCCGCGCAAAGCGCGGAAGCTTTGAAGTTACATTTGATTATAACTCTTAATCCTAGTCTGAATTCAGTTGACCCCCTCCCGCGCAAAGCGGGGAATCTTTGCCGTTTCATTAAATTATTAGAAAGAGAAGATGATACGTTGTATCGTGTATTTTGACGTTTCATTTAATTATAACTCTTAATCCTAGTCTGAATTCAGTTGACCCCCTCCCGCGCAAAGCGCGGAATCTTTGCCATTTCACTAAATTCTTAGAGAAAGAAGACGATTCGTTGTAGGCCTACTGTTCTCTATATTAATCCTTGTTTAAATTCAGTTTCCTCACATGCTGTATGTATGGAACGTTCGTTCGCAAATATTTGCATGCACAGCCCAAGACAGTGGTGGGTAGCATCTCCCGGCAGTGCTTGTCGCAATAGCTTCTGGAAAGGAATTGTATACTACTGTTAGTGTTAACGGCCACTAATTTGGCCCATTAGTGACTATACAAAATATATGCTCTTCCTGGCTATTTGGGAATGTGACAGTTTGCAACAGAAATGAAGAAACGCGAATTTTGTTGAAAATCATGTGATATCACGAACATTTATTAATCACTTGTATGAAATTGAGAATAATTCATGGATTGATTTTATTGGAGGGTTGAACCAACCAGTACGCCAGTGACATAGACCTACATCAGCTTTTCAATAAAACAAAAATAAGTTGTGACATAATAATCTTTCTCCAAAAATGAAAAATGTTTTAGGAAATATCAGGAAATAAAATAAAAATAAAGATACAATGACGTGAATTTTAAAAAGGGTGAACGGAAACAACATAACTAGTGAACTATCTTATAAGTCATACTAATGTCCGAAAATCTTTCTCCTTGTCTCTGTTCTCATCACGAATTCGTCACAGAGTTCATCTATGTTTACATTGTCCAGGATGGTCTTATGTTGCAGATTGCTACTTTTGCGCTTCGCGCTTAACATTTAGCTCGTTGCTTTTTGGCGCACTGCATTTCTATGCTGCTGTCAATTTAACAAAGTGAATTAATTCATCAATTCCTGATGAAGCCGTATGATCGAGAATTCAATTTATTCTTGTCTCATTTACTTCGTATATGTATGTATTATGAAAATGAGATAGCAAAATGTGTATATTGATGGTCATCTTGCGAGTAATAACCATTAACTACTCTCATCAGGCTCTCATCGTTAATTTTTCTCTTATTTTTTTTTTATTTTTTAGGGTGAATTATTGGGGGGGGGGGATGATTGTACAGGCCATCCCCCCACCTGAAATATTGGGGGGGATATATCCCCCCCATCCCCCCCGGGATCGACACCCATGGTCACAGGCTTATTATGTATGCAAAAGTAGCTTGTGATCACACTATCATAAGAACCGGTGGAATGATTACCATAAAACTCAAGACATGTATGGATCTTGCAGAGCCGATAACCGATTTGTTCTTAGGATCATGAGGTCAAAGGTCATGGGCTCATTATGTTTGCCTATAAATAGCTTGTGAATGCATCATTAGAACCGACAGATGGATTACTATCAAACTCAAGACATGTATTTATCGTGCAGAGCCATGTATATGAGAAATAGCTTGTAATCACAATATTCTAAGAACCTGTTAATCAAACTTGAATTTTAAACATTGCTTCCGTTTTGGTTTGTAAAATCACTCTATAGCGAGGGCATCATTTTCGACTGCACGCAGTCAAAGTTCCATCTAGATTTCTTTGGTAATAACATACATAAAAAGAGCTGCAACAGGTACATGAGCATTTGTCTACATCAATAACCCACTACTAAAATTAAACTGATTGAATCTTTGTGCAGCATAAAACGTGCAACTTGACAACTAATGGTCGTTATTTTCCCACTATAAATCATTTTCAAGCCCCTTCGTTTTGAGGGAAGTTCTAAATTAGTATTGTCTTTCAAATGCCGTTGGAATTTAACCTTTTCACCTTTTTGGCCTGCAAATGGGACATAATACCCTTAAAGGACCTATGATAACATGCTATCCATGATATAGTTTGGGTAATGCGCTGTGACAGAAGGCACTTTTTTTGTACATGACAAACGGAAGAGTTGTCCTTGACTCCATTATAATTCACTGACCAAATAGCCACTTTGAGATTCACATACATTTAGTGATGTCAATATGTCAAACATTCATAACTCTTTTATTATTTGTCTGATTTATTTCAAACTTTCACCATTTAATTTCTTATATATTTCTGCTTGCATACAAATGAAGTTATTGCAAAAATTTGATTGCCTTTTATCCAGATAATGATGTGGTTTTCAATATACATATCTGCAAAATGTCCATCACAAGGTGCCTCCTATTTATATGTGTCTGAAACTTCAAAAGATTGTATTCAGATGACCACATTTACATTTTTATGCTTCCGTTACGAAGTAGCCGGAGGCATTATGTTTTCGAGTTGTCCGTCTGTCCGTCCGTACGTACATACGTCTGTACGTACATACGTCTGTACGTACATACGTCTGTACGTACATACGTCTGTAGTACATACGTCTGTACGTACGTTATGTCCCGTTCTCGTGATCGCGTTATGAATTTGAAAAAGTTCTTTTGTTTTGGTTTGTAAAATTGCTCTATGACGGAGGCATCACTTTCGACTGCGCGCAGTCAAAGTTCCATCTAGTTCTATTCTATATTTAAAATAGGGGAAAATGGTAATTAGCATGCCTTGCAATGTATTAGCAAAAGATAGAAAGCTTTTGCAGACCTAAAGGAGGTGGATATAATTTGGAGAAGATGAAGAGAGTTTCATGCACATTGCTTTGAGGTTGTATTGATAAAGAAGCATTGGGTTGTGTGGACTAGCCTGTAAAATTGATCACCGCCCCTAGGATAACCACCCTCTAGGGCAACTAACCCCAGAAAACTACCCCGTAGGACACCTACCCCCTGGACATCCACCCCCAGACAACTACCCCCTAGGATAGTTGTCCTAGAGAATAGTTGTCGTAGGGGGTAGTTGTCCGGGGGTAGTTTTCCTAGGGAGTAGTTGTCCTAGAAGGTGGTTATCCTAGGGGTGGTTATCCTATGAGTGGTTCTCCAGGGGGGGGGGGGGGGTAGTTGTCCCGGGGGTAGGTGTCCTAGGGGGTAGTTGTCCTAGGGGGTAGTTGTCCTAGGGGGTAGTTTCCTAGGGAGTAGTTGTCCTAGAAGGTGGTTATCCTAGGGGTGGTTATCCTATGAGTGGTTCTCCAGGGGGGGGAGGGGTAGTTGTCCTAGGGGGTAGTTGTCCTAGGGGGTAGTTTTCCTAGGGAGTAGTTGTCCTAGAAGGTGGTTATCCTATGAGTGGTTGTCCAGGGCTAGGTGTCCAAAACCATTTGGTTCTGCTACTTAAATTAGGCCTTTAAAAAAAGAGATGTTGTATTGCCCTTTACAATGTAGGTGCCAAAACGTGGGTCGGCCAGATTTTTTTTCCTCCCTCTTTGGGCTGATATTTTTCAGTTTTTTTGCTTCATTTTTTTTCTTCTAAAAAACTTTAAAAAAAAAAAAAAAAATTTAAAAAGCCGACCGTAGATTTCAAGACATTTGGGTCGGTCGCAAAGGGCAATACAACATTTGTTTTAAACGCCTTATTGACACTCTCTATCATGGATTAGTCTTGATTTAACCAGATACCGCATACTTTTTGAAACCTGTGAAATTTGGTTTTAATTTAGGCTGAAAATGGAGTGGTCTGATATTTTCTTGATTTTTATATTTCAAGCTCTGTCCATCTTTTTATGAGAACAAAATAATTCAATATATTTGTCTTCTTATGCATTTGTCTTTGTTTCTCTTTTTTCTCCTAATGGCATAGATAAAATGGGTAAATGATTACCACAGCCAATGCCAAGAGATTGTGGGTGCAGAGCTTGGAAGACAAGGACGAGAAGAAGCTCTGAAATGGTTAATTAGAGAAACCCAGCAGATTGGATGAAGAAACACCTGAATATTCTTAGCATCTTAGGGTCAACCCTTGATATGAATTTAAAGCCTTTTTCTTGTTCAACATGGTAAAATGTTTCGAAACAAGATAAATTGCCTTAGCTTAGCAAAAGTAAGTGACGTATGTCTAGTGTGTTTATATCTGTATTTCATAACACACAGGTGACACAGAATGTTGAGTACTCTACTGTTAGGCAGGGGTTTGTGAAAAAGTAATATTAGCAATCATTTTTTGTCTATCCTGTATATTCCTACAACTTTAGTAAAATAAAAATCACACCTCGGTACAATGTTGTTCGTTCAAGAACTTTGATCAGGAAAGGATTCTTGCCTTAGCAAATTTGCAAAGATATTAGTAATGTTGATCGTGCCTGGGAAATATGGGAACATCTAATTTTCAGTCGTGAATGTTATGCCATAAACAAATTTGTAAAAATGCTTGTCCATGAATAACAGATGATATTGTTGAATTAATGAAACAACGTGTCCATAATCACAGAACTGCTATTCTTTCCTGATTTAGGAACAGTTATACAATTTAGATCTCTTAAATATTGAGTTACATACATGTATCTTATTAGTATAAGAAAAAGAGAAAGTGATTGTAACTTTATTAATGAAAATTTAATGGAAATTCTCAAAAGAAATATATGGAAGTGTCTCAAACATCTAATACAAAAGTCCGACAAAATATATCTGCATAGTCTGGAAATTGGAAAAAGGGATATGTCCAATCCAAGCAATTACCGCCCAATTTCTGTACTGTCAGTTGAAAGCAAAATCATAGAGAGGGTAGTACACCACCAACTCTCTGAAATTATTGACAATAATATTATCTTGAACTTGTTTTTCTTTTCTTCAAATCAATCTGGTTTTCGACCAAAGTATTATACAACAACAGCAATAATGAAACTTGTATTTGTCATGGAACATTGAAAATAAACAGATATCCGATGTCGCTTTTATAGACCTACGTATAGCATATGAGACCATTGATTACAAAATTTTATTTGTAAAATTAGCTGCTATTAGCTGCTATTGGGTGTTCTCATGAATGCATGAAATGGTTTAGTTCCTATTTGATGGATCGTGAACAAGCTGTTCACTTTAAAGGAGCTAAGTCTGATCCCTTAACCATATTGATGGTTAAGGGTCAATTATTTTCCATTTATGTTAATACTTTACCAAATTGTATATCTCATGGTAATGTTGATGTGTACGTGGACTTTACATGTTAAACTGTAAGTGGAAGTAGCATAACTGATGTTGAACAAAAACTTTCTTCAGCTTTACAAGAATCAATGGTATGAGATAATCAAAATCGCCTTTTAATCAAGTTTTAATCAAGTTTTAATAAAGTTGCTGTATATTTCCAGGCCTGATAAAAACCCAATTTAAATCGGGTTTCCTGATTATTATTTTTTTCCCCGATTTTTTTTTCTTCCCTATATTTTCCCCTATTATTTCTCAATTTTTCTAACTCAAAAGGGGGGAATGTTGTTAGATGCCATTTTTCCCCGAATTCTCTTTTTTTTTTTTACTCAAGGGGGGGCGTGGTTGAGGGGAACCCTGCCCCCCCCCCCTTTTTTTTAGTGCTCACTATCGCCCCTGATAATGCACTGGTGTGGCCTCATTTTGATTATTTTTGCTCTGTTGTGGTCAAATCAATATCAAGAACAAACCCATAAACTGCAGAAAGTACAAAAGTGAGCTGTGATAATATTATCAAACCAAAGCTATGAGACTCCATCAAATGCAATGTTTAGTACTCTGAAGTGGATGCCAATGGGGAAATGTTTTGAATTTGAATGTGGTAATATAATATAGAAGTGCACACATAATTTGGCACCATCTTATTAATAAGAAGAATATGAATGTACCGTAAGTGGCATTCATCTGTATCATACGAGGAAGGCAGATGAAGACAAGAGAGGGCTATGATTAAAACATTGTTATATACTTAGGCACAGAATGTGCCTAAGTATATAACAATGTTTTAATCATAGCCCTCTCTTGTCTTCAATATTTGAGTAAGAGATGAAACATCCCTCATAGTTTCTAGTCATGTATAATATATTAATCCCTGTATCCCCAGAAGTTCAACAATCTAAGAGGAGATTATTTACCTCTTGTGTTCACTCCTTCTTTATAGCCGATGCTTATTCCTTTGAAATGACCATCCTTTACATTGCATTCCTACATTGTTTTAGTTCTCTCTTCCTCTCTCTTTATTCAGTGGTCTTCTTCAGACACACTCCCTCTTCCCCTTCACTTTGAAATATTATGAGTCACTAGGTCCTAGCACATACCTCCAGTAATATATATATATACAGTAGTTTGTGAAAATATGAAATCAGAGTTCTTCTTCTGGTCCTCATCACCTTCAGGTAAGGATTCAACAGTGAATGCCCCTGCCTATTTGGAAGGGGATGCTACTCATACATGCATTTATATATGAGAACCATCTTTTTTTGTATTTTTTCTCTTGAATAAATTTACCATCTTGCATTTTATATTCTTCGTCTCGTTGTCATTTGTTAAGTTAAGTCAACACTCTACCATCCACGCTACCATCCTGTATAATACACACAAATCCCAGAGTGTTACAATAGTTTGGAATTAATTGGACAGATTATTGAAAATGGCAGGCTCTGTGAACACATTTAAATATATGTTCAAATAATCTTATAATATCCAATCTCAATAAGAGAATGCTGAGAGGATTTTATTCCATTACTTTTATTTCTCATACATGTATGTGAATTACACCATTGGTTTATTTTTAACTGTATATGCACTACCGGTATTCATACCCTTCCTCATATTTGATGGACTTTGCTTCATAGTTATCGTAATGTAGGATGACATGAAGCTTTTCAAAGTGAATGAATGACATCATTCATTATCAGTAGGAAATACATGTTCACTAGTATTTAGGTTGTATCTTCCAATGCTACATACATTCAAATCAATTTGTTATTATTTAACAAGGAATTGAATCTTTGGTATACAACAATATGTCAACAATTTTGATATCTGATGTGTGGATCTTTGTTGAGCCAAGATTGTCCTTTAACTTTGTTTAAGAGCTTTTGAAACTATGCGAGTCTATTTTCAAAAAGTAAAATGTCTAAGAATTAATGATTATATTTTGCCTGATTTAAAAACAAACTATCGTCTATAGTCATGTAATATGATATTACAAATAAGCAACATTTGTGTTGTTGAAAAGTCCACATTTGTTCTGTTACTGTTATTGTCATGAGTTTATATTCATGATTGTTATTGCATTTTGTGAGTACCAAACAGAGCCTCATCATGGAAGACGACCACTATCGGTAAGAATGAGCTACCCTGTATAAAAGTATACTATTGGAAAATCTTAAGAATTCTCTCCCTACTAATTTTGCAACCTTTGTGATGAGCACATATATGGATATGAGTTCTAAAGAGATGGCACCGATTGTACTTTTTATGAATCAAATGGAAATCAATTTACATGTACTCTAGCTCAATTCATCATCAACTATCACCTTCTTCTATAAATAGACATATCGTCCCTGTTTTCACGAAGTGACGGTAGTGAGGAAAATCGTCACGCAAAGTGAATGCAATTTTTTTTCACTACCGTCACTTCGTGAAAACAGGGACGATATGGGCATCCCCATCTATTTCTGCCTATCCCTCTCTTTGTCTTCCTACTTAAATTTGCCTCTTATCTGCATCTCCCCATCCTCTGCCCCCCCCCCTTCTCCCTCTCTCTTTATCGTTCTCCCTCTCATCCATTTCTAGCTCTATCTCCCTCTCTCTTTCATTGTTCTTTTCTTCATGCTTCTTGCCAAATTCCCTCCATTTTCTTTCTCTCCCATTCTTCCGTCCTCCTTTCCTTACTGATTGCCCTGTTTGTATACACCGATTGTTATAAGTGTAGCCCAATTGTTTCTTCTGTATTTGAACGGAATAAGCTAGTTAATTCTATGAGAACGGCTTCCTCTGTCAATTCATTTAGGAGATTGTATAAACAAAGTTGTAATTTTTTAATAGCTCAGCCGAACATACACTACGCGCTTGTTCTGTAATATTAACATGATTTATTCACATAATTGCGACTGATCAATATTTTCCTATTGGCATCACAGTTGAACTAGGTTAATTGTGTATGATTATTTTGCTAACGAGTACCGGTATTCGTTTGTGCCACGTCTATTATTGTTGTTATATCTTTCTAAATGTACTATGGAATTTTATTTTAACTGTTCTGTATAAATGCTTTTTGAAGTAAATATTTTCATGTTTATTCAGAGCCCCATAGAAGACCACTACTTACTGGTGAATGGGCTACCCTGACAAAAGATTAGAAATAATTAAATAAATAACTAAATATATTTTCCTCACCCCTCCTCTCTCTCTCTCTGTGATTGTTTCTCCTAAGGCGTAACAAAAAAAGATGTTGTATTGCCCTTTGCGACCAACCCCAAAATCTTAAAATCTATGGTTGGCTTTAAAAAAAAGGTTTTGTTTAACCCTTACTGTACTGGGCTATTTTGAGCACCTCACTGATTGGGGGGGGGGGGGGGGGGGGGGTATGATCTCGGCCGTTGAATTTACGTAAGGAACAAGATGGTATAATTAGTTTTTTCCTTATATGCAAATTTTTGTCGTTATAGCCTAATTAATTATGCAAAATGCTAATTTTATGATTTTACAGAAAACTCTACGTATTTGTCTGTAGACTTGTGTAGAATCTTGAAAATGTATTGAATAAATGTTTCCTCCATCTCAAATTCATGAGGTTTCATTATTTTTATGATATTTGAAAATGCATAGGTTAATTTACATAAATTATGAATATGCAAATTACGCATTCATGAATATCAAATCTAGAAATATACATAGGTTAAATGCATAGGTTAATTTACATAAATTATGAACATGCAAATTACGCATTCATGAATATCAAATCTAGAAATATACAGGGAACTAGAATCATTACAAAATTTGTCAGACTCCACTTTTTGAATGGTGAAACTCATTATTCATATGAAACTTCTTTTCTAACACAAAATAGTTATTTTGATGTAATTGATAATGATAATTTATTCAAATTTGATGTCATTTTCAAATAATTATTTTCTTATGTATTTTATTGTTTTTTATTTCTTATTATATCTATTGTTTTATTTCTAAATGTATTCTTTTGTTCTGGAATATATCAAGTTACCTCGAGAAACATATAAAAGTAATTTGATATCAATTCATATCTCCCACTTAGGAAGAAATACATCTAAACCTGTATTTATATAGCACTTTTTGATGACATGCGCATACTAATTCTTATGTAACACCTTACAGGTATATCAGATTTCGACGAAAATGGTATCAAAACGTGAGTAAGACTTGAGGAAAAACAGTCATGAAACGACAAATCGAAATTTCAAGCGGTTGCAGCGCAATCTCTGAAAATGTTGAGGGGGGGGGGGGGCCTCCCAGTACAGTAAGGGTTAAACCTTTTTTTTGAGAAAAAAATGTTTAATGAATAAACAAATATGTATTTTGCTTGTTTAAATGGGATATAAATGCATATAATCTCAATTTATTCCCATATTCTCACTCGTCTTCTGCCCTAGTTTTTGAAATTCTGCTAGCGTAAACAAGTAGACCCCGGTCTTGTGTACGTGTATGGAAGTGGGTTCGAGGGAGGAAAAAAAAAATATCCGACCGACCGACCCAGGTTCTGGCACCTAAAGGGCAACACATCTTTTTTTTTTAGGCATCATCTCCATGCTTCTCGCTCCATTTTCTTTCTCTCCCATTCTTCCTTCTTCCTTCTCTTCCTCTCTGTCCTTATAATACTGCTGGCTCTGTTTGTATATATATATATATACCCTCTTCTCTGTCTAATTTTTTCTCTAAAATCTCCATGCTTCTTGCTGTGATCCCTCCATTTTCTTTCTTTACTATTCTCTCTTCCTTCTCTCCGTCTCTGTTCTTACTGTACACTCTGTTTGTATATTTCCTCACCCCTCGATCCTCTTTTTTGTCTCTGATTGTTTCTCCCAATCTCCGTGCTTTTTGCTACATGTGTTTCCTCCATTTTCTTTCTCTCCCATTCTCCCTTCCCTCTCTGTCCATTTCCTTACCCCCCGTCTCTTTCTCTCTCTCCCCAAGTGTTTCTCCCAAATTCCATGCTTATTGCTGTGTTCCCTCCATTTTCTTTCTCCCATTCTCCCTTTCTCCTTCCTTCCCTCCCTCTCTGTTTGTATATTTCCTCACCCCGCCTTCCTTCCCTCCGATTCTATCATTACTGTTCCTCATAATTCTGTTTTGCAGTCTCCCGCTGCATCATGCACAGAACACATCATAATTGTCTGAAACCAGACTACGTTAAGGACTTAGTCATCCTGTGATTCAGGCACTAAAGAGCAATGATTAGTCAATCACAGTGTGTCAATATGCCCCTAGCTAGCATCCACTCTCATACAGGAATGCAGAATACATCATTGTATTCACATAAATGTTCCATCAAACATCCACAAATCCACCACCAGCTGAAAATCAAACTCCCTAAAATGCTCCATATACATAATTCATTAGAGCATACACGTACTGTAGTTACATGTATAATCACTTGATGGGAAAAGAGTCTGAACTGTGTTCAAGATGGGTAAAAATGACCCCATTCTCTCCCTAGTTTATCCCTGCCACAGGGAAAATGATAAAAAATGAGTTGCACAAATCAATCACTTGTCTCATATCCACAATTGTTTTTGCAGTGCTCATACTGTACACTATGTTGTGTGTGTGTGTATTAATATATCCTACAAACGATGTCATCCGTTATTTTTTCAATCAGCTTTTAGCGCTGGAACTGCTCTCTTGCCGGTAAAGAGAATTGAGGTCGAATTCTGGGGAGAGGTGAAAAATATTATTTGAACGGTATCAATGTAATTATGCAAGTGTGGAAGAACATCAGAGAAAAAAATTGTTACCGGTACCTGAAAAGCATGGCTCTTCAAATGCCTTTTATATGACAACAGCTTAAAAATTAGGAATTTTATGCCACATATTTGTGTCATATATACATATTTAATAATAATAATAATAATATTATTGCTTATATAGCGCTTAATACATTGGGAATATCCGAGTTTCTAAGCGCTTTACATCTTTCTGTGTACAATGCTTGTTACTTTACCAAGACTGCATGGGCCAAATTTCTTATCATTTTGATGACTTCAGATCAACTTTGTCTGATCGATTCCAAACCGCAATCGCATGACCAAAACTCAACTTTATCTGTAAATGGAAAATGATTTGTATAGCATTTTAGTTGGTACAGTTGGTTGTTACATTCCCCAATCAAATCAAATCAAATCAAATTTTTAGTGTGACTTTATGCAACTTTGATTGTTTCTTTTTTATAAACATGTATATATTTATCAATATTTTGTGTTTAAAAGTGATTTATGTATTACTGAATCAGTTTTTTTTTTTCTCATAAAATAATAATTCATAATAATTACTTTTACAGGGGGGCTTACACCCTACAAGCCCTGCTTTTTAGTCTGCCCTCCTTCCCTTTCAATTTCATGTTTATTTTTGTTAATATATTGTATTGTGCAAACTGATCTACTTCTACTTCTACGACGATACTCAGCAGGATCCATAAGTCAGAATGTAGTGCTGAGGAATAAACTATCTATCGATACGTATGTATATGTATCTATACGTATATGTATATAAATATGTGAATATGTTAAAATGTACCATCATTGAAAATATGAACAATTGAAAGAGGAAAAATAAATGAATTGAATTGAAATTGAATAAAGCATTTTAAGCGTTTCAACATGAATTTAAAAAGAAGACGATCATAAAATTCAGTGATTTTGACAGTGTACATGGCTTGCATAATTGGACATGCATTATTGGACATGTCACCTTTGCCCCCTAAGTGAGACACAGGGCTAAGAGTTTAATGTCAAAGTTTGGATTTTTCATACCACTATTATCAAAATGATGTAAAGGGAGTATTATTTTTGTCCATGTGCTTCAATGATGTGCAGTTTAGTGTAAGAAATATATGCAATCCTTATTTAGGATTAAATTGAAGTCTTCAAGATACCATGTTTCCTATCCCTCTTTAGAATTAGAGGTTAGGTGATGTGCCATACATGCCGGCATGTTCATAGTTCATCTTAATAATACGCACATGATAAAGAATAAAATATAATATTTATTAGAGATTTAAGACATAATAACAAACAATCTGAATAATACACACAGCAAGGAAATATAAAGAACAATATTTTGTGATACATTATTGTATAATATTTGATTTTATTAAATGCCCTGTTTAATATAAACAAGCTACCACAGATACATGCCTCTACAGTTTTATAATTATATCTTGTTTCCCTCCTTTTATTTTGGCAATAAAAAAACTCAACATAGAATAATAGCTGTCCACACTTAAAATTATATTTTTCAAGTATAACTGTTTAAATAAAAATCAATATCATGTGTACAAAAGCAACTGACACAAAACTACAGTAATACCAGAGATGCCAACTTTTGGAAATCAGAAATAGGGAGGATTTGTAATCGACACCAATTAATGTGCGCGTAGCGCACATCTCGAGCGCGTAGCGCCCGACACATGCGGCCGGGGTCCAGGGCCCGCCTTAGGGCCCTGGAAGCTCTGGGGTTCTAGATGCTCTCTGGTGCAATCTGAGCCTTATTTTGGAGCATTTTACATGTGTATTTAGTTAAATAATTCCCCCTTTTTTTTTAAATAACATAAAAATTGTACAAAATGCATGATGAATTACTTTCAGACTTCCGATTACACAGGTACTTGATACTGTATTCGGTCTTATACTTCCGAGACCATTTCCTGGTCTTATTTTGCTGATTTTCCGCCATTTGGATTCTGTGGCAATATCCACGCATTGGTTACGGCGATCCATATGCTGAAACAATCTTTCGCTACTCTTAATTTGTCTTTTAACATAGTGGAATTATTACATGCTTAAGTTAGCAGATGATATTTCTCTTTCAATTCACAGATATATATACTGATAAGCGCCCTCCAAAAAAAATCATAATAAAAAAAAAAAAAAAAAAAAAAAAAAAAAAAAAAAAAAAAATCATTTTTTTTTTTTTTTTTTTTTTTAATAAATCGGGAGGATAAGGATGGTGATCGTAAGGTCGGGAGTTGGGGTGAATTATCGGGAGCCTCCCGATAAAATCGGGAGGGTTGGCATCTCTGTAATACTAATCACAATAGGGGAGCTTTTGAAGGAATTTTTAAAACCTGATTGAATAAAAGGCTTGTTTCATAAAGAAAGATTGATCAGCAAACAATCATAATGCTCTGTTTTCATTGCACTGTATTACCAATTAGTGCTGACCTTTTCCCCTATCTTCTTGTATTAATGGAATTACCAAACATCATGGTGATAGAGTCTTGCATCTCTATCCAGTCAGTGCATGTGTACTTGCCCTAACAATGCAGTGCCATGCAAATCAAGATCTCATTACAATTTTGTGCTAATTAAAGCCTGAAGGATTACTACTTGTCTGCTAGCAATGGAAATGATGATATGGCACCATTCCAGTGGCGGAGTATCACTTTGACATACATATCATAGTGTGGGAATACAGCAATCAAATCTATCATATCCTTTGATATGCTACATGTATTCCTAGTGCATATACACATACATCATGAAACAAAATTTGTGTACCTGATCAGCAAGTATACCGGTAGTCACAGCTACATGTATTGTCGTGACCACCTGTATATAAAGACCACATAAAGATCACTTCAGATTACTGTTCTTGCTTCTCCTTAACAGAGTTTGTCATAGTCAAGACCAGTCCGTAATCAAAGCCACTTTTATTTCCTTGAACGGAATACGCCTATATTGTATAACAACCATTTTTCGGACAGACATTTTCCTTATTCCCATTAGTGGTATTTACACCAGTTTAAAATATTTCATGAAGATTGCATACAGGTGGGTTATAACGTGTAGGCCTATGCCCATGTGATAATTTTCAGTCATACCCATCATCTGAGCTAGCCAGAAGGAAGTTAACTCTGTGTTTGTGTATGAGTTAAAAATAAAAGCCTTATGGCTCCATACAGCTAGACAGCAAACTGTACACTGTATTCTATCTATACTTCATGCTGCACAAAATGCTGCAATGGTTATCATGCACCAGATCATTTTTACTTTATGATAATCAACACTTAAATTAAATGTATTCATTGCCTAATATGAATCTTGCATAAATTATAAAAATTGTTTCTTATAGAACCTGAATGAAAAAGCACAAGAACATGAATGAGTAATGTTCTTACAAATACTACTCACAAACATTTTTTCCCACTTTTTTTCTTCCATAAAGCTTTTCAAATTACAAATCACTGATCCATAGCACTTCATAGATTATTCTTTAATAAGCAAGGTCATTGTATTGAATTAAGATTTAATCAGCATGCTAATTTATTTATCTGCTGTGATATGGCTGTATGGTATAGCATATACACAATAAGCACATATATTGATCAAATCGCTACTGGATGATCCCAATAATATCCTTCTGTCCATTACTAAAAGAAACATACAGGTGTGAGCCTACTGCCTGAACTGCATTACACATGTATGTCAGACAACATTGACAGAGATGTCACTGGAGACTTGTTCAGTTAATGTGTACATGTATGTCGCGGTAAAACACCACTTCTCTTTTTTAAATGTGTAAATGAATGGCGACTGCACGCAACAAAGCTTCTTTAAGCGTTTTTAATAGCTCTTTGTTACAAGATACAGAAATGTAAAGCATTACATTTTATGTCACTTTTAAAACCCTACTGTGATGTACAGCATCATATCTGAACAACGCTTTACATAATGACACTACATGAAATTTGTGGAAGAAACTCTGTCATACGAATAAAAAGACAAAAGGCCATATTTGTAATGTAATCAAATTTATACATACATGTAAGTTCCTCTCATTTCATTCACCTGTTACAAATACCGGTAATTGTATCTCAATTCTCAATAGTCCTACATTGTACATCAGTTGTTGCTAGGTAGGACAAACATGTGTAACTACCTAACAACACATAATATATGCAATTTGCATTCTGACTATTGAAATACAATGATTTGTGAAGGGTGAATGAAATACTTTGTATTACGAAAATGGCCTAATGTGATAAAGTATTTCCTGTAAAGGATATATTATGAAAATGAATAGAAAGTGCACAGCTCACAAGCTTCATTTCAAGTGTTAAATTGATTGCACCTTAATTTGACTTTATCATGTTTTTTTGCTCTTAAAGTCCCGGAGCATTTAAACAAAATTCTGAATATTGGTAGCTGTACTGAGCTGGCACTGAGTACAGGTACTGCAGTAGTGTAGTGCAGTTACTGCGGCTCAGCATAGATTGCACGGCATAAGCGCCGTGACACCACAGGAGTTGCCCGCTGGAGGCATTTGAAATCCTGTACACTCGCTAAATTTTGCCAGTTTAGGGGGGGGGGCGGGGAGCCGGGAAAAGGTGAACTATTCATGACGTCAGCAATAAAAAGTGAACTATTCGGCAGGAAACGTCTTTTCTAGTAAAACTTTTCTTTTTCTTGTGTGAACTCCTAATGCGAAAATGTTATAAGGGCTATAATATATAAACCAGGTTTACATTTACACTGTACACATGTAAACTGACGATTAAACTATGAAAAGGTTAAATTCCAACAGCATTTGAAAGACAATACTACATGTAATTTAGAACTTCCCACAAAACAAAAGGGCTTGAAAATGGCTTTTAGTGGGAAAACAACGACCATAAGTTGTGGAATCGACTTAAGTGATTGCAATCACCCAAGTAATTTATTGGTGTAGACAAATGCTCACGTTCCTGTTAAAGCTATTTTATGTATGTTATTACCAAAGAAGAAAAGATGTCAGTCAGTCAATCAATAGTGTCTGATAGTGAAGTCTAGAAGGAAAACTGGTTTCCTTACATAATTTTTAAACTAGGACACTGCTTATGTTTAAATTTTACAGATAGGACATACTTCCTGCAACATTCTACAGAATTTAATGTTGGCTGCAAAAGGGACATTGTATCTTTAAAATTAAAATCCCAATACATGTTTGATCCCAAAATCAACATGAGTTTCTCACGATATTGAGAAAAAATTAATGTCAACAGAACAAAGCTTACATTTACATGTGTACATTAATAGTGTATAAAGAACAGCTAATGTGTTTGTTTGCATTCAGATTGTCACAGGTTAAAGATAAACTCCAGTTCTGGTAAAAAAAAGAAAATTAATTCTCACAGAATCAAACGAAACTTACACTGAATGTTCAAGATTACAAATAAATGACATGTGCCAAACAATTTTGGAAGAAAATGTATACTGGCTGAGTAATGAGCATAAAAAGACAAGGACACCAAGGTAGTACTAGCCCCGACACCATGTGCGTTGTCCCATATATAGCTTTCTGTGTACAGTGCTTGTTACTTTACCAAGACTCGGCCAAATTTATTATGATTTTGATGACTCCAGAACCTTGCAGTGCACACCAATACTTACTTGCTACATGATCAACTGTTTCTGATCCATTCCACACCTTTTCTTTCACAATGCAATCACATTACCAGAACTGGAGTTTATCTTTAAATTGAAGCTAAAAATGCTTGCTAATTCTTTTATCAATGGGCACATATGTGAAGACAATATCAATTTATCTATTAAAGTGATACAGTAATCATGAAACTCCCCTGAATAGAAGACGGCCTACTTCATAATCTGGCTACCTAATTGAGGTCAACATCTTAGATTTGAGGGGTGAAAAAGAAAAGTAATTCAAATAGCTACGGTACATGTATTTCCTGTTGTCAAACATTAATGCAGTCATTTTTGTCTTTATGGTTAACTCTGTTTCTATTGGGTGGCCAAAATAGACAGGTTGACTGTAATTTTCCCTGTCAAATATTTATACTTCACCATGAAATGAAGATGGCTAAATCAGCCATGATTCAAATAACTCTCTCTCTTACATATCGTCTAAGTAACATTCCATAATCAATAGCACATAAACATTTCCATGGATACAAATGATCCAAAGATTGGAAAAAGACCAGTCTACAAGAATAGTCGGTAAACAGTAGGCTCTACAGTGAAACAAAACAAAATAGTCATCTGATTGGTCAAAACTGAAGTAGTGATTTTAGCCATGCCCCAAAAAGAAACGAACTATGTCCGTTGCCCCGAAAAAGGATAATTAGGCAAGAATTCTCTGTACACTATTATGTGAATTCGGTATATAAAAGATATATGGAATGCTTCAATATTCGAGGCATAGCTGTTTATATACTGGCTCTCGGTGACATTACATCCTGCTATGACCCCTTGAGCCTATAGAAACAGCTATGCGTCTCATAGCAGTCAATATATCTATACTTTCATTCTTGCTGAATAAGCACGGTCTCACTTTAAAATGCGGTTACTTACCGTACAAGTATCATACATACATGTACAATGTACATGTATGTGTACATGATTACTCAATATATATTACATTTCATCTAGCATTTACATCAAAACTTCTGTACACCAATATTATAATGTTGTATCACATGCACTTCAACATAGTAACAAAAATGCATTGCTGCAGCGTACTTGTACTTTGAGTTCAAAAGCCTGTTACATGTACAGGTACATCATCTTACTTTGACATACGTGTGCATACAGTACATTCCCTTTTCGTATTGTCCCGTTTCTAGTTACATGCACCATACTTCAGGATATACTGCATTCTGATTCTAGCGATCATACATGTATATAATGGTCCTCATAGTCCATAATGGACAAGTATCTATGTGAACATTAGCAAAATGTTGAATAATGACCAATGATTAAATCATTGACACAACTCTCCTATGATAGAACTATTTATTATCAACATTCTACTTCCCCATCATTTTTAAGTCGATTCTATCTAATGTATTTGGACATACTGGTAACTGAAAGAATATGAATCTCCAGGCGCGTACGCAAGATTTTTTCGAACGGGGGGTTTTAAAATTTGAAAATCACGCCAAAAATATCGCAATGACTCAGCTATATGCTTGTACAATTTTACAATTGTACATGCACACTTGTACATGTAGTGTAGTGTATAATCGTGCAGATTGCTCAGAAACAGATAAATGCACACGTAAGCAGAGTTTTCTTTTCTTTTTAACTCATACATACTTTAATATCTCTTTACCATTATAAAGAAAGCAATTTCAGACTCTCTACTGGTATTTCAATTACATGCATGTAAATGTAGATCTATAAGGCCAAATAACAAAAATAATGTGTTTTTCGTCCAGACTTTAATTTTTTAAAAAGGAGGAGGCAGAGCATCACCTTTTCCGAGTCATTATTATGTACACGTACATTGTACATTGTAAAGCGCTTTGAGAGGGCCTTTGGTCCTGAAATGCGCTATAAAAGAACGAACTATTATTATTATTATTAGATTACTATTTACTATTTTGCATTTTTTTTCAAAGATGGCTGCCATGCTACTTATAGCTGGCCAAGTCTAGTTATTCACAGATATTGTGCTATGTGAGTATACTAATACAATGTATGACAAAACAAAAGATTTAAATCACTTTAGAAGCTATTTAAACAAAATGTTCATCACAGGCTTTTTTCTTCTTCTGCATTCATGTAGTTATAGTAAAAAAAAGAAGGCAGGTGGAGATTAAAAAACACAAATTTTTGTTATTTGGCCTAATCAGTAGTTATAAGAATTAATTCAATATATAAATCAAATACTGTAGAATTATTCAACAATTCAATGTGTAGCTTAAATCAAATGTTGCATGAAAAACAAATTGGCAAAGTGAAAATAAAAATCTGAAAAGACAATTGGTGACATGCATTAGATATTATTTATTTTTCTCCATCAGAATTTACCAGTCATACATGCAGATATTTAAATAAAAATTGATTCATGCTTCCAAACATATATTAAATTAAGCTACAATGAACCAGAAGCTTGCCTAACATATGACATCACAGCTACATACTGCATGTACATGTATGTGCTGATTGGTGGTTACTTCATGATCTGAGACCAGAAGCTTAAAGTTCTGACATGTTTAAAAGAGTAAATTAGATCATATATTTCAGGTCTTGCTAACTCCACCTCCACACTATCTGTACTACAGGTTTGTACATACATGTACAGTAGGTATTTTCAGCTCCTCTTGATTGGAACAAGGGGGATGGGGCCTGTGAGTGCGTAACTGATTTTAACAGACTCCCATCAGTGTCTTGCCCCGCTTACATGTACAATGTACATGTAGATGTTTTCACTTTCAGAAGCTCTCTTGTGTACCGCAGGCATGTAAATAGTATGCCTACAGACTACAAGCACATTAATGCTATCAATATATATCAAGGGGCCAGGTCAAATCTAGCATACAACAATGTTGAATTCGTTTATTAATAGCAGCTATTGATCTACAGGGTCAATCTATTAATAAGCACAGTCTTTTAAGTTCTGTCACATACATGAAGCAGGGCTGAACACCTTGTCAAGAGGCCATTGCAAGGAAATAGCCAAACACAAGAGGGTCGTGCCATTTAAGGTAATTTTAAAAGCAAATATGAATACTTTCTGTCAAGACTCAATTCAAGATTACTATTCCTTTACAATGTATGTGAGAATAGCATGGGATAGTAATATTTTACCGGTAGGCCAACAAAATAAAGAAAACTTGCTGAGAATTGCAAAACAAGCCGATCGCCTGTCTGATTATTAAGATATTCATGATTGAATATCAAAATTTCATTACCGGTACCCGGTATTCGTTTTCCTAACGGTTTTTATTACACTACAGTCTATCAGGGAAAATGAGTATGGTAAAACCGGTCACTCAAAGATGTTTACTTTTTAGAGGCCTTTCATGATCATTTTAGGGCTTCAATATTACACCATATCACAGACACTAATAACACGTAGGGCCATGCACCTCAGATTTAACATTGTCAAACGATGCATTTAAGCTTAATTGAAATATGCGTGTATAATATCTTGTTAAATAAATTGGAGAAGATAGTGCATCCTTTGTGAACTTCATATGCAGAGGCAACATGTATGACCAAAAAAGGTTGATGACATTATTATAAAGCATTATAATAGCCTTTAATAGGCTAGAGAGTACATACATGTAGGGTAGTTTTGAATTCATGTGAGGAGAGCTTGCCCATAGCAACGCTGACGTTAATGAAGAAAAGTGCTGCATGATTAATGTACACCTGACAGAGAGTGTGGATCTTGTGCACACTTTAAGGAATATATCTGGCATGTCTAAAGTACTACTGCGTGGACTGCAAAGTATGATATGAAAAATAAATTGAGGTATAACCTAATAAAGAAGTATACCTGTCTTTAAACATAAACCAGTAATCAAATAAATTCATCCGTAATTCTAATTTTTGTTCTTTCCTTTTGAAACAAAAATCATGTATTCAAGTGTATCTCATTTTCAAAATAATTTTGAGATTCTAGATTTTAGATTGTATTACAATTTTACATGGTACATGGTACGAAAATCCAAATTCGCCATTTAGCTACAAGTACAATTATTAAAGTTGCCTACCGGTAGTTGTGTACCGGTAGTTGTGTACCGGTAGTTTATTAAGTATGCAAAATACAGTGTAGCAGACAATCCATTGTGTTTTTACTGCAGCAAAATAAATAAATGGTGGATCTTGAATTTCACTTAGATAAAAAATATTGGATCACATGTACACTATGTACTCTACTCTTAAGATTTATTATCAATATCTCAAGTTTACTGCTTGCCTGTATTCACACTACTTGCCCCGATCAAGGTTCATTTTAACCACTGCCGATGATTAAAAACAAAAATACAACACATACTCTTAAAAGGGCAAGCTGTACAAAATACTACATGTAACAGGTATCGGTACAAATGAGTATCATTTCCATCAAATTCAAACATCAAATTCAAACTTTCATTACAAACAATATATCTATAAAATTATTTCAGAAGAAGATATAATGTACATGTACTACTTCATGATGTTGGGATTAGATAATTTGGATGTATAGAGAGCTAATTCTTGTGATAAATCTTAGCAATCAATGAAGTTCCTTTCATTCCACATGTGCATAAACACACAACAGTAATAAGTCTGACACTTTCGTGACCAAGATTCTGTCACAAGGCAACTCAAACTGCTAGCTACAGTACATAATGTATGTACATGTACATGTACCAACCCTTGAAATAAGCAGTACCAACCCTTGAAATAAGCAGGTGCAGGGCGCAAATTTGCGCACGTAGAGCCACTAATTAGGCCTGTAAGTATCTAAAACTAGATGGCGAGGCGCAAGTTTTTGATGTAAAAATGTGCCCGTTGGTAGGCACATACATTTATGCAATCATACACAGATTTCATTGACTCGTGCATGACCAAATGGCTCGAAGGATCGAGAAAACAAAATGTCAAATGAAGTAACAAACAAGCAATTGTATATTCATTAGGGATCTATCGAGGTTTGTTTGTTGGTATAATTTATTATATCGTCCCAAATAGAATTCAGAATTCTTTCATTGACAAGTAAATAACAGGTACGATGTTCTCGATCGCAATAACTTTCATTTTGCCAGCAGCCGATCTAGCATTGTTTTGGAAAAAAACTAGCAGGCCAGCTTCCCACCGCAAACCTGTTGAGTCCTGGTAATTTTGCGTGTAGTGGATCTGCCGCTGGTGCGGTAGCCTCGCTGGGAAACTGCCAGCCCGCTAGCTTTCCATCACAGACTAATCATGTTCTGCCGAGAGTGTGGCGGAAGGTTTGTGTGCGAGGTGCGATTTTGATCTATTTGAGAAAGACTTACCAAGTCCATCTGACTTCCGATATTTGTGAAATTGACGATTTATTTATTTATTTGCTCATCAGTATTTTTAGTTACGTTAAAATACTGTGCAAGTTGATGTTCTTAATCGTAATGACAATCTTTGCTGTTGATCTTGTTAAGATTAAGAAGTTATTAGAATTGATCACATCCGCATTTTGAGATTAAAATTGTTGTATTATGTTTGAGCTTATTTAACTTGTGTAATTGGTTGTTATCTGTTTTGGAAAATTGCCCTGGTTCTGGTTAAATCCCTGTGAACCAGGGGCGACTTTTGAAAATAAATTGCCCCTGGTTCCTGGACGCCTTTTTCAAGGGTTGACATGTACATAGCTATAAATGCTTTCTTATTAATCAACACAACCCTTACATGTAGCTGGTAAACCTGACACCCAAAATAACAATGACAAGTGTTACACTGGGATCATCAATTAGCAGGGAACTCCTGAAGCTTTCACTTTATACATGTATACATGTCAAGTACCCACCTGTCTTCAAAGTACATGTAAAAAAAAAAAGTACAGAGCAGCAACTTAAGCTAAACCTCAGGAAATCTTGCTCACAAAATGTGAGTGAAGCAGCTGTAGCTTTCCAACAAAGAGACGTGAGCTGGTTCACAAAAGTGACAGGTAATACATACATGTAGATGTAGATAGCACACTGTGACTTGTACATGTATCCTGATGACATCTGCAAAGACTGCTTGACCTATTGGACAGTAGGATTCCTCAAGTTGTAAAGCCACTCAAATAGGTTGCATACTTTCTCTCATACATGTGTGTACATCCCACACGGAGTAACATCAGCAATGACTGTCTTTCATGTCAGACAGTGAGATCCCCTCATCTCATCACCACACACTATTGCTTGAGCATCCTAATAATGATGACTGCTACAATTAGATCGCATGACCTTCTATTTCAAATAGATGGCACACTGCGGCTTGTACATATACTGTACATGTACATCCTAATCAGCAAAAACTGCCCTGCATATTGGACATCAAAACCATAAACATTTTGTTGCACACTTTAAATTATACATACATGTACATCCCAGTAATATCAATAGTGACCACTCCGTATGTTAGACAACATGACACCTCCCCCTTCTTAAACCAATCAAAGAGATGGCACACTGTGGCTTGTACATCCCTAGAAATCAGCAATGACCCCACCATACACTGGGTAGTATGCCCTCTGATCTTGTAGGCCTATTCTAAGTGATGGAGATGGGGACATGTCACACTATAGGTGTACATCCTAATGTCATCCGCAATAACTGCCCTGCACATCGAACAGCATGACCCTGTCATCTCAGTGGTGCACACCATGGCTTGCATATGCTTAATAAAATCAGCAGCAACAGCTCCACATACTTGATAGTATGACCCTACTTTGAACCACCCAAAAGAGATGGCACACTATGGCTTGTACATCCTAATAACATCTGCAATGACTGCCCTGCATATTGGACAGCATGATCCTCTCATCTTATTGGCGCATTCAAAGCAGCAACACGTGTGTCCACACTTATAGAAGACAGAGTTCACTGGTGCTTCAAAACAAATGGAGCACTCCTCCACCTCTGCAGGTCCCAAGGGTTGTGGGGTAGTAGACCCTTGAGGGCCACCTTGCAGATACATTAATAATGAAGACGACGATGAGCTTGCCTTGGCACTTTTGGTGGGGGGTTTAGATGGGCGTGGTGGTTTGGGCTTTGATGGTCCAGCTGTTCCTGTGATGGACGGTGAGGAAGAGGAAGAGAGAGATGCTGCAAGGCTGAATGCTAGAGCTTCAGCATTGACTGCAGCATCTATCTCACTGGCTGAGGCTGCATTGAGGTTGGTAGCGTTGCTTTCAGCGGTTGTCTCGGTCATGCCAGTACAAGGAATGCTGATGTTACGATAACCTGCAGAAAAGAAAGCATACACTGTAAGATGCAATTGTCAAACTTTAAAGGGTTTGGTATTCCAGAGCAATGTGATGTACAGTATCGTGAAAATATTAATAATAATAATAATAATAATAATAATAATAATAATAATAATAATAATAATAATAATAATAATAATAATGGGTTCTTGTATAGCGCTCATGCCAGTCAGATTTGACCCTCCTGGCCCTCCCGATTATTACCCTGGCTTTAGCACGGCTGCCATACGGCGCTCTAGCATTAAGCAACCTATCAACATTACACATGCAATTTTACTTTGAGTTGCAGTTGAAGGCGCCGATTTAATGAGAATAATAACAGTAAACAATGCTGTTTTAAAAACCAAAGATGGCAGAATAATCCATTTTCCTCCAAGTCCAAACAGAAATCTGGACATTTGGTCCCAGTTTCTGAAAGGTGAGTTTGACAGTGCTTGAGTTGGGAAACATTTTTACCAACGGTACCATGCCAGCGTCCGCCGCTCTCCCTGGCACGGGTAAGCGTGGGCCTGGAGCCCTGGACATTTTTTTTTTTTTTTTTTTTTTTAATTGCGGCCGAATATTCGGGTACGAGAAATCGTACCCGAGTAGTTGTCAACCGTGCGGGTACTCAAGCATTCGACTACCTGTCGCAGCCTTAGTTCAGGTACTTTGCAATGAACAAGTCAGAGCACTGGAGCAGTTTATAAATACTTAATACTGCTTAATAAATCAAAAATTTGAATAAACAAATAAATAAACTACAGTGTATATATATATTGATGCACCTTCTTTGCCAATACATATTGCCAATTATCATCTGTATCAGACATCTGAGCAGTGGTTTTACAAAATCATAATACACGTGTTGTAATCCTAAAAGAGCGAATCAGTCAATATAAGACTATATTACCCGTAGTCTCATATTGACCATATTTTGTCATTGCCCATCTACAGTACACTGTATAACGCGTATGAGAACCTGCACACTTTGCGCACACTCTATTGTGACGTAATAATCACACCAAAGGCACACTGTTTGCAGTGTATCAACATTTTTGTCAAGCACTGGATGCAGCGCTGGTTTGACAATGCTTTTGCAACTTTTTATGCTAGGAAACCCTGTGCAGTGTAGGCTACTGTATTTTATGTAATTTAAGAGTTTCTTGTTTGCTCTAGATGTCTGATGTGGTTAATAATAGTAATGTTGATTGTACAGGTATATATTGAGTTTAAAAATACCAATTTCCTTTATGATCATTACACATGTACAGGTATGATATTATTAACAATTATGTGCATAATCCAAAGAATTTTTAAATAAGCATCTGTACTCCTAACTGTGTATGCCTACATGTTTGTATTCCTTGTCAAATTCATCAATACAATACCTCATCATGATCATACCAAATAACAATCAAATCAACACTGCATCAAATTCATAATACAAATGTACATGTCTGCTAAATATTTAATTTAAAAAATGAAAATACTGACCAGTCCATTTACAGAGTAATCGACTTTAAAGGTAATACAAAGTTTTGGGAAATTTTGAAAATTGGGTGGATAGTGATTCTTTACAATTTTGATATACATGTACATTGTATTTGGATGCCCCTGCGGATGTATTATAAGCACTAGAAAATTTAGCCCCTAAAACACAATTCTGCTTTCGAGAAAAATTGAATATAAAAATTTACAGGTGCTCCCGGTAAATTTTGATAAATTTCAAATAGCGCCTACAGCATTACAATGTTAGCTGCGACCATAAAAATTTCAAATTATGTAGTTGTGATATAGAATTTCCAAACTGGAATAGGTAATCGGTCAATTTTAGTAAAGAAACATTGTTTTATAGCTTAATTAATATCTCGACCTTGAGAGGGAGCTATACAACATGAAGAGTTTATTATTTACAATTTCATAATTTTAGACTCGATTTCAAGCGCGACAACGATCACTGGATAAGGTAGGATGATAGATCGCATACATGTATATGCTTCCAATATGTTCATTTGAACCAAATTCATGACCCCATACCAAAACTTTGTATTACCTTTAATGTAACAACTTTCGTATACATGTATACACTGTACACATCTCCTTCATGTACATGTACACATACATGTATATACATGTACAGTACTAAGTAGAGGCCTACAGTTCTAAAAAGAGGCCTACAGGTTCAAGTTCTTTTATTTAAAAAGAGCTTGAAGGAAAACTGTACACAGTAGCTTACGTAAATCATAATTTAGTACTTTGTACATCATAGTACAGGTACATGTACATGTACATGTATGGTAGTACCATAATCAATGTGAATTCCATGCAATGTGCATCTACATACCGGTACTGTACATGTATGAAGATAATATTTTGTATCAATCATATTTTTTTTACAAATCAATGGTCTAAAAAACATGTAGGTCTACAATTATTGAATGTACATGTAGAAACAATACATTTTTTAATGTATGTAAAATATGCAATCAGATTAATTGTAAATCTACAAAGGTACAATATATGTCCATGCACTCCAATTTGTATCCCAACTTTCATTTCCATGTACTGTACACATGTACATGTACATGTATGACATCCTCGCTCAAATAGATAATGAAACTAAAATCTGCAATCAAACAAACTTGTAATAAATTTGTGACAATGAAAGTTGGGTTATGGCTAATACTTCCTCTACCATCAATCATCCTGCTTACTCAGTTATTTCTAGTTACATGTAAAATGTATAGTTATTCATGACATGTACACAGATAATCAATAGGTCAGTTTAATATCAACCATGACACAGAAAGCATTACATGTACATGTAGGCCAAAACTATATAAAACACATGTACATGTACACATGTGAACAAGGTGGACACATTTCAAAATCAATATTATGGTAAAGCTACAGTCCCATATACGTCCCGGACCGTCCCGGACCATCCCGGACCCCATCCGGGGTGATCCGGGATTCGGTCCGTGTTGACACCGTGTTGGCACCGGGGTGGTCCTGGATGGTCCTGGATGGTCCTGGGCGGTCCGGGAGTCGACCCCGGATGTTTTTGACGGTCAAAAACTGCCGGGGTGGTCCGGGACGGTCCGGGACAATAGTTTGATCCGGGGTGATCCGTGTAGCCACCGTGCTGGGTCCGGGGTCATCCGTAGTGGCGCCGGGGCGGTCCGTGTTGATCCGTGGCAGTCCGGGAGTGAGTTATTGACCGCCCAGGACCATCCAGGACCATCCAGGACCATCCAGGACCACCCCGGTGCCAACACGGTGTCAACACGGACCGAATCCCGGATCACCCCGGATGGGGTCCGGGATGGTCCGGGACGTTATGGGACTGTAGCTTAAAAGCATCACACTTTTTTTGAACAAAACATCCCGGACCATCCCGGATCACCCCAGACCATGGTCCGGGATGGTCCGGAGTGGTCCGTGCTCGTCCGTGCTGGTCCGCTTTATATGGGACTGGGGCTTTAATGCTTGCAAAATTTGAAAATAAGCTTGTATCTAAAAGATTATCATAATTTGCCATCAAAGATCCTTGTTGAATCAATTACATGTACAGTCATAATTCATATTACTGAACATGATTAATACATTTAAGATTGATATTAAGAATACATTTTACATAGTAACATTAAGAACATAATATGTGGCATTTGAAATTATTCAACACGGTTGCTTACATGTACAGTAGATCTGCAAATTAATGAAAAATATGAACCTCTTTTCATGGCTGATGTTAATTACATTTTATGCAAATTATAACAGTCATGGAATAAATCTGAAAATGTTGTTGGTTTAATCAAAAAACGGTGTTTTCTGACCATATATTAAAACATCACTCTACATAAGAATAGAATCAAATTTCTAATAACCTAATAAGACTATAGCTAATTTACATATTAATGAAGTGCTTTCCACTAAATAGATTTTCCTCAAATATTGTTTAGAGGATATATTCCTAATATCACTGCAGTGGACTAACTTCTTTCCAATTTGTTTAAGATAAATTGCTATTTTAACTGGGCTAATACATGTACAACTGTATACACTACATACAGTACATGTATGTAAGGAAATCCTTTACATAATGAAAAGGCACATGGGCTTTAAAAGAAAACAAAATGCACAGAATTGGCAAGCTATTCTTGAAGTACCATTGCAGGAAATGTACATTCAAGTAATCATGTAGAAAAGGTACAACGCTTTATTAAGAAAATATATTTCAGAGGATTTAAAAATAGATGGGATAAACAAAGTGAAAGAAAAAGTTAAATACGAAACAAAAGATTTAGAATCGATAGGGTGTTTTCCCCAAAAAGATAGTTTTTTAAAAAGGTGAACAGTGCACATGTACATGTACCTACATGTACAGTACAAGTAATGTAAGTCCTGTATATTTTAAATCTACAATTAACTTTACATAACTTGAAGTCCCGAAAATCAAATTATATCCCAAGTCAAATCATAAAATTAAAAAAAATCTAAGCTATGAAAAACCATGCTTTACCATGTATTTAATGTTCATACTTGTACTTCCAAAGTCGAATTTGCACTATTTTTGAGGTTCGAAAAAGGTTAACTTATACAGAGCTATTGTATTTCATCAG
>NW_022145600.1:14448002-14528002 GCF_000002235.5 Strongylocentrotus purpuratus | reverse complement strand
CTCATGCGAATACATCCTATATCATTGAAATCATGTGTGAGCTTCCATTCATAAATGACGATGCAATTCGTGAAATTGACAGTGACATTCAAATAAGGCCAATCTTGTATGGAAATAGCTTGTTTTAACCATAGACCTATTCAGTAGTAGGTCCATATATAGATTACATAGATTAATTCCTAATGGATGTTTGAAATCAGACAAACATTAATCCATCCTACACTTGCTTACGGTGACCAAGTTGTACATACATGCAAGGGTGTTGACGTCAAGGCGTTTAATCACTCCATGAATCACAGGACTCTTTTAGCAATATTCCTATGTATATTCCCACTTTCCCATTCCCATAGGCTTCACATCATCAGTCAACTGTTGAAACCATTTTACTATCAAACCTCTTTATATGTTTACATGATAAACACAGTGCCTTTGATGCAAACCAACCCTCATTTTCCCCATTTTTGAAATAAAATAGTTTACCAAAATGTTTAAATTTTAGAGGCCATGTGATATGGCTGATGCATGTGGCAGGGATGAAGTTAGAATGGGAATTATACGCAAACAATATAATGAAGGATTAAATAACAATATTGATACAAATGTGCTTTTTTTTCTTTGCTCATTACTGAGGTTTTATATATTTTCTTCAAAAAAGGAAAACGGATACTCATCTGGTAAATATTTATTGGCTTAAATAAAAACTTAGAGTATTAATTGTATTTATGAGAATTTATTTCTGTAATTACTAGATCTTAAGATTGCTTTAATATCCCTCACAAAGGTGTTTTTCTTCACTCTGGCTTTACCAGAATCAAAGTTAATTTCATTCTTTATGAATACAAGGTTTATTGAAAAGTTTCAACCTATTTACAGACTTCAATTAATTTCAATTCCTAATGTAGGAATTCAGATTATGAATGTATATGGTAATTGCTCTGAAGTATTCCATATCGATCAAAACTAAACCGCAGGACTGTTTGTAGCTGAATTTGTGATGTATAGATCTAGTTGCAGAACAGTGACGGGCTGAAGGGATATAGCATCGGGTTACTTTCTACGAAGACTGGGGTACGCGGGGACAACATCTCTAATGTCCGTCCACTACCCACTGGCCAGAATCGTTCAGTTTGGTTTGCTCCACATTTGCCAAGGTCAGCGAACTTGCTGCTGCCGCTGCTCAGTCATAATGACGATGATGAAAATCAGGTCAATCAAATTGGCAGCGTCAGTCAGCGCAGCAATGAACATAGCAGGCTCTATGTGTTAGAGAGGGCAGGGTACGTGTGAAAGAGATTACACCCCACAAATAGGGATGCAACTCTGAATGGGTTCTAGTTTGCTTGCATTTCAAATTTGTAGCAATGCACTACTGTCAGCTAATGAAGGGATTACACATGGTCGATGCGCTGAAGCCTTTGCTGTCGGGATCTGACATCGATGACCATTCGAGTAACTCAGAATATTGTAACCGCATCATCTTTTGCTACCTATCTTCGCCTGATATCTTCGTTGTAGGATTGACTTGTACGGATTTTTGTCGACTAAATTTACAGTTTTGCATATTTGCCTATTTGCAGAATTAAACTTCGAGAACAGGATTTTGTGAGTTTCAGCCATCTTTTAAATGGTCAAACCTTTGTAGCAAGCCATATATATATAAGCCAACATTGTAATTGCACTGTTTGCAGAGAATTGATTTGTAAAGTATATTTATATAATGTAAACATTGAGAATATGTTTGATATGATTTAGGTATCAGCAATATGGATATATAAACATGAATGTAATGTTATGAATTTTATTTTTGTTTTTGCTTCATGGTCGACTGTTCAAATGTACGTTGAATACGGTGGATTCGCAATCCACAGCGCCATCTAGTGACACCAGTGTTGAGTCGATTTCATGTGATGCATCATGGGAAAATCAAAATTCAACAAAAATTGTTATATAGCCTAGGAGATAAGGGCATTCAATCAGAAATTTTTCTGAGGAAGGTTTGAATATGATGGACCCTATACTTCTGACCTTTAGGTCATTTTGACCACCGTTTGGCCAAAACTTACTATTATGGTCAGCAGTAATTTTTCAAATGATTATTGTCAGCAAAGGAGATTTAATGGGCCTATATCATGTGAAAATGTGCCCTGGTGGTCACTCTTTGGCCTAAAAATTGAAGTTTTTATTGATATTTGCCTCAAATCAGGCCAATTTGTTAGTAATTTTTTGATGGGTACGTTCTGACTTCCAAATAAAATTGTTTGCTGATATCATAATAATCAATCTCATTGAATAGATTTACAGTTTGGACCACTTTGGACATTGTAGGTGGCTAGCGTTATGCTGCGCTGCACTGGTTGAAAGATGTCAGCCCACAAGCTGAAAATTGTTACCTGTCACGGTTGTTGGTGTGCGGTTGCTGTTAATTGTGAATCCATCCTACTGAATAAGAGCTTACAAATTAGGCCATATGTAGATCAAAGCTACCGGTGTTCATTTTGAGTAGAAATCATGTTACCATGTACTTCTCATCAAGAGGAGCAGATGGAATACTCATTCATGCCTCTTCACTTTTATGTTCACATGAAAAATGTCACTTTAACACTTTGGTCGCTTTCTTCGCCTCACTGCACTGTCACTCATGTGCCATATGTGCAATCTTGCACAAAACACTAGGCACTACAAATTGACGGGAGAATTGCTTTTGCAACACAATGGCTTTACAAAAATACATTTTTTCTGGTCTTTATTAACACCTCTTTTTAACACCGGTATAGATAAATCTTGCACTAGATACAGTTACATAGTCTGGAAGCCTTTGTTACATTTATCCCATGCTAGATACAATGTGGTACAGGGAGATTACTAGTGTTGCATATAAAGAAATAATGGTAATGTAAATTCCATCTAGAATGATTGCAATTATGCAGGAAATGAGTTGTAAATACTTAGAAGTTTGTCTACGTTTACGGCTATAAATACTTTCATACGCAGTTGCAACATGTATTCCCACGTCTAAATGGAAGTATTTATTAATTATCTCACATCTCAATCAAGTATGAAGGGTTTCACATCGTATATGTTTCACGATATCAATCTAGTTTGTGATTAGTTGTTCCATGGCATGCTCTGTGATGAAGTGCTCAGTAGTTGGAAACGGGTAAGAAAAAGAAAGAAATCCAGAACGTAATTGGGAGGGAACGGAGGATAGATTGCGAGGAGGCAGTTGTTGATATCGACGACGCAACTTGTATTCATGAGGTAGAACATTTCAAGTGATGCATTACGTTTGCGTCATATGAGTATAGCGCCAGCCCATGGGAAGCATGGGTACTTGTGAACTGCTGCATTGTGTTACAAGGTAGTGGGTATGATATGACCAAAGCACTGGAGGAAAATGAATGGTAGGGGTGGAGATAGGGAGGTAGGGAAGGGGAGGGAGGGCTTGAATATAGCAGTTGTATAATTCCATTTGTAAATCATTGTTACACCCGAGGGGGGGGATTAAAGTGCTCATATCTGCTGCAATGTCTTACCATCAATCTAGGGAATTCAAGCTTAAGGGAGCAAGGGCAGGAATCATTAGCTTTTGTTCTTGTACTTTATAGATAGCTAGGTGCTGTTCACTGTCATTCTGTGACAAATTAATATGCGGTACACTGACAAATCACATGTTTGTAGAGTATGCTTCAGGAATGGGAGGCTGGGAGCTTGAAGTGCGTTATCTATTACACTTAGCTTCATTTAAGTATGAGAGAAAACTAGAGTTTGATAAGGGCAGGTTCAGGCTGTTGCAGGGGCAGGTATCCTAGGCATTCCACCTTAGGTATACCGGTAGGTAAATGATGTACACTGTTACCACATTAGAAACAAGTGTGGGTATTCAGGGAGGTATGTGAAGGGGGGAGGGGGGAGGGGGGGGGCAAGTGAAGTGCTGCTATCTATTACAATCTAATACATATAAAATACTGATGAAAAATTGGATTTGGGGAAGGGCAAGTTGAGTGGCATTTACCCATAGGGATCACTAGATACATTGCATTCTTTAATCCTATATGATGAATAAGTGAACAAAATGGCATACATTGCCTAGGGGTTGACAGGGGTGGTAACAAGCACTGTCCCGCAGGAGCAAATAGATAATACTACGTGTTGACTCACTATTGATATAGTTTCTATACAAAAGGCTTCATAAGTTCCAAGGTAAATCAAGATGATGTACCAAAATTCTTTATAATATTGAGATAGAGAAACATATATATATATATATATAGTATTGGAAAGATAATAATAATAACAATAATAATAAAAATGGCACTTATTCAATAATCATTATTGCAGCTTGAGAGCTGAATTAAAAATAATGATTTTACAAGAAAATGTACACGAACTTAATTAATTACAAACAGCGTAAAACATAAACGAAATATTTCCTCATAATAAAATGGTAGGATTATTACGTTAGAACAGGAAAAGTTGTTTCTATCCCAAATTAGCTTGATAGGGAAGTAGGAAAAGGAGAGGGAGAGAGAGGGTGAGTTAATTAGTGAGTGAGTAAAGAGAGAATTATCTCAGTTTTTAAAATAAATAAATGAAATTGAATTTCTGGCAATTTAATGGCCATAATTAATTCACAGCCACACAACTTTATTTGAGCTATAAACTCTTGAAGTTTTGTGAGGTTCTGCACAGCTCAAGTAAATGTTCCGTCTAAGTGAGATACTGTTGTATAATACCACAGATCCTGTTTCCATGGAACCGAACAAGGTGATGATGATGATCATGTTATCAGGCGCACATGTCAAGAACAGCCACTTTGTCACAGTCTGTTTCAGGAAACAGGTGACAAGACTCTTCACAAAATGAAGTAATCTCCAGAAAGGGAAGATGGAAGATGAAAAGTGGAGTTAGTTTATTATAAAGACTAAAGAGGTACTCTGGTTTCATGATTATCAAAAGTAATTACAAGTTATTTGAAGAGGTCAGTAAGTAGGTTTTCACAGCAGTCAATCTCAAAATATTAGCTCTTGTATTATAATTACTGATTGGTGAGCTATAACCAAAAAAAAGGGATATGCGTTATATCTTCTTCTTTTTTTAGAAAGAAATCGTCAGGATGACCACTTTCCATTTGTGTGTGCTTGAGGAAAAGTGGGAATGACCTTTCATGAAGACCAATTGAGAAAGTACTCCTACTTGTTCTAAAGAGGAGAGAACTAGATAATACAGGATTGATTGAACTGACATAAAAGTTGAAGGAATGTAGTTGTTACCATGACAACTAAATACAGTTATTTTATTTAAGATTTCCTAGAAAGATGCAAAATTCAATTTAAAAAACACTTTGCCACTGGACCAATTAGATTTTCCTTTGAGAGTCAATAAGTATCGATCAAGTGTATGATATTGATCTTAATTAAAATGACATTTATTGTTGCTATAATGATAATTAAAATTGGTTTTCGATACAGATTCCAAGAAAAAGATATTTGCTCCAGTCATTGAACTGATAGGAGCAAATATATATCTGTATCGGTCAGGTCTAGTACTTGTTGATGGTTAAACCATAATTGATGAATATGTTGATGATATTGGCATTGATGCAACGGCTGACCATTTTATTTCATTGCATTTTTCATAGGGATTCACATAAAACAAAAGTTCTTTTCCCATTAAATTGATGGCCTTGACCAGTTTACTCTTCCTTGAAATTCAAGCCAGTCTTGGTCAAGTATACTATATGTTGGTGACATCAAGTGATTTTGATATAAAATGTGCGATATGATTACATTCTCTTATTACATTCTTGCAATAGACTTTAATAGATAGCATGGTACCTGCATTTGTATCGTTGTATGTGAGGCTTTCTGGGACCTTCTGGTCAACTACTCCATGTTCTTTTGGTGGTATCATAGTGAAAAAGCGTCCTCTTTCCATTGAAACTTCAGTGGAGGACATAATGGCATCCATGTAATTTCCTTTTCCCTGTATCCATTATTAAGTATCTTGAGATTTTTAAGACTGCATTTTCTTCAATTGAATTTAATGTTTTTTACAATTCTATGAGAATTTTTACTTTTTGAAAAATGGATAGTTGGTAGATGACTATACAGGGCATCAACTCATACACTTTAAAACAGAATCAATGCCCTTCTAGTTTCAAACAGACACATTCTTCTCCATAGTGGATTAGATATATAAGAGATATATATATTTGTCACTGTTGATTCTTATGATTCACTGTTTATTATAATATATTTCTTATGTTTATATCTCCTTCTACAGATGTCCAATAGATAATCCATTGTGCCAAAGCTGTTCTTCTATTATGCTGTTACATTTGAAGGTGAGAATTTGTTTTCTTCATTTTGACCAACTATATGATCTGATCATTCTCTGTAATTGATGATTCTAGGTCAGTATCTTGATTTAGTCATATCCAATCTAATTTATGTCATTCTCTTATTGGGCTTTCCTCTTTTATTCCAAAGCTTTGTGAATAATGCATCTGTGATCCTCTTGATTTCAGATGTGGCTTATCACTTGTTGTACACTTGAGCTGAGATATTGTGAGGTATACCGTTTTGTGTGCTTCTTTTCTCCTTTGACTTCAGCCAGTTTTTTTCTGGCACAGTTTGCGTAATGGGTATTTGGTCCTCTCTGCATTCAGAAGCCAAGTGATAGTATGTTAGCTGAAATGCTGTTGGATTTAATGCTGCATGTAGTTTCTTTTTTGAAAATTGGTCACTTTTATTGAAATGATGATGAAGACATAGTATTTTCACAGCAGTTTGTATGATGGAGCTTTCGTCCTCTCTGCACTTTGACCAGGTTGGTTGATAACTTTTGTATTCAGTTGCTGAGATCAAGATCTTGCAAAATACTTTTGATGATAATAACTGTTTCTTATAAAGCTAGAACCAACCACAGAGCTTACAGTGTTACTATTACCCTGTGCATTCAATTACTATTCCACAGATTACAATGTACATTCTTCACTCCCTGGGAAGCATTCCAGCTAGTCGCCTTTTTACCGTCGTACACATGCTAATCCAATGACATTGAGCTTTGCATTCTACTGGGAACGCATTAAGTACCTGGGTGAAGAGGAGCAATTTAGATAAAATGCCTTTCTCAAGGACATAAGTGCCATGTTGTGGCTCAAACCCACGACTTTTGCATTCCCAGTCAAATGTTGACTACCACACGTCTACTTTTTTTCTGTTATAACCAACCTTGAGGCGACTATGAAAAATGTGCTTTGATAATGAACCCCATGCTGATACCAGACTTACAGAGCACATCATCATTTCCAAAACTGGATGATGTCAAAATTATTTTTGGCACGACACCTGATGATTGCATCCGTCATAGGAAATCAAAACAACTGTGCCGACCAGGAGTGGATGTTTATTCTATCAAAGATAATCTCTTCTAATTACATAGTTGTCAAATCCTGTCAATATGTTTAAAGAGGAAAATGTAATTTAACATTTGATTCATGATCATCATACTCTATAAATTATTTAGTGGCACAGAAGGGGTTCTAGCTGTTGAGAGCCAGAAGGGCATTGACTCTGTTTTTAAGTATATAACTAAACACCTTTCTGACTCCAAACTTTGAATTTAGTCTCAGCCTTAGAATTTTATCTACCGGTAGGCAATATTCAGGGCTAGCTCAACCCATACAGGGATCCAATACACATGATTTGCACCCTATACTTGCAACATTACAAAGTTTAGAATTTAGAAATTGATCGGGCCAATATTCAGGGCTCAGGACTAAAGGCTCATTTAGTTACGGTATGCACAAAAGTGCCACAAAAAATTGCTGTTTTTTTTTTCACATGTAAATGAATGGCTACTTCCCACACAACAAAGGTCCTACAGTTAACAACTAAATTATTCATACCCTTGCCAAATTTAGTGATTGTTTAAGTATGTGAAAAATTGATTTGTCCCAGTTTATGTTTCATGTGAATGTGAAATATTAAAGCTTACATCTAAAGGTATTCAACCAAGGCCTTAATTCAACCTCAGTCCACCTTTCATTCTTGAGTTATGAGAAACACAAAAACCCTCAAATTTATAAAGGGGTACAAGTAATTTAGGTGTTCACTGTACGTGCATTCACCTATATGTAGCTCTGTGTTTAAGATACAGAAATATGAAGCGTATTTCACTTTACATCATTATACAAAAAATGGGTTGGTTTTGAAAAAGCATATCCAGTTCAAATGGCCCTCCCTCTTTATTTACATCCTGTAATTTTAAGAATTCACTAATAAAAAAAATAAAGAAAATGATGTTAAATAAAGCAGAGAAAATGATGTACAAATCTATGGTTTGAATTGATGAAAACAGCACTGTATTACACATTTTTGACCCCCACATGAAATTTTTGTATTCCCCAATATTTTGTATATGTACGAAGAGACAATTAAATGAGGAAAAATTAAAATATGGTTTTCACAATATTGTGATATTTATGTTCACTTCCTGATGTGTTTTTGGGGACATGCATTTTTCAACTCTATGAAAGAAGTTAGTACAGGTAACTTTTATAACAAATTTAGAATGTGTTTTAGTTTAAATTTGGTTGACCTTACGTAGGATGTAATTGCATGTTGGTTTATCCGGTATAAGTTCACCTCCCCCACCCCACCCTACCCCACCTGCCTCTATAGTATTGACAGTAGTTCCTGGTAAGAGTACCCATGAAATGAGTACAGTCAAAGATTATGACCTCTAATGTAACTGCCATGTTTTATGAAACCTATAACACAACGTCACTTCCTCGATCATTCAACATAAACATTGCCCATTTTCGCATTTGACCATATAAGGCCATAGTGCCTATGAGACTCTATGATTGTTAATTAAGGTAAACATTCTGTTTTCACTCTCCTCCGATTATTGAATCGTGCATGATTAAATATTAGATTGTCAGAAAGAAATAGACATGTATAAAAAAAGTTTAATAAGTAGAAAGAAATAACTTTTTTGTGTACAAAGAAAAATTTACCAACTTTTTTTTCCCTTTACATTGATACATTTATACATTGGAAAGTGTGAGTAACTGAAATATTTTTCATGTGTTCAAATTCACCAACTTTCCTTCCCTTTTTATTTTGATGAATATGTTTGAATTCCACATGTGAGGAAAGAGAATCACCTAATATTTTTGCTCTATTTGTTAATGGTATATAGGGTCAAGTGATACACAATGATATTAAAGGGAATTTTAAAAGATAACATTTTTTGCAAATGTAGTACTTGACCATCCAAAGAATGTCCATTTAACTAAATATCTTGCATGTTTTCATGTATCTCTTTAAAATGTAACAAAGAAAGACTTCAGAATTTCTAACATTTCAAGCCTATCAACAACAAAATAGCTTTCATATTTTAACACAGTCAGCACCCTTCTGCCTCTGAACAGATGATTTTATCTTCCATGATGTGATACAAGGGCACGATAGAAAAAAGGGATTATCACATGTTTCAGGCGCTTTTTTACTTCAACACTCTTTGTGGTGACAAGCAAAAAGAAAAAAATTAATCAAAAGAGCCCATTTTCCAGGTGCTTTTTTGTTTCATCTTTTGAAGGGTGGCACATTTTTCTTTTGTGTTCTGAGGATATACAGCATATAGTTTTAAAAGGGGGCATAGGACCTGTTGTGCTTGCCTTAAATCGACTGCTGCTGATCATGAGGATATAAAAGCGCCTAGTGAGGGATTTATAATAGAGATGAGCCTGCCTGCAGGGGGTAGGTACTGTATGAAACATGGAAGTGGTCAAGTATTATGATGAGCTCTTTTTATTTTTTCCACTCACTCTAGTTAATTACTTATGACTTCATACACCACTAAGACCTTGACCTGAAGCCTATAGGCTAGCATGGCCGGCCTACCCGCCTGCCTGTGTAAGTCCAGTCTCTATACCCGCTTCCATCCGTTTAGCGCCATGATTGAATGATCATGTTGTCCCTATTAGAATCGTCATCGTGGTTGGTGTTGTTGTGGTCGCATGGATTTGTAGAAAGTGAAATTTGCCTCTGTGATTAGCAGTGTCTATTCAGTAACATGAAGAAAGGCACTTCAGTTGTAGCAGTTTTTACAAATGCCTATTTCCACTAGACTTGCTTCGAAAGTGTCTGTGCTTAATACAGAAATTGTTCAGTAATTTTAGTTATGGAATGGCTTATTGCTTTGCATTTGTTTTGCATAATGAAGGATTCAGACAATGACTTTTTAGGGAAAAAAATAAATGAACTAAACAATTGCATACGTGAATGAAAATGATATTCTTTGAATAGTCCAATTCTCATGTTCATGTTCCCTTATCTTATTGCTCAGCTAATATAATGTTTTCATAGAAAATAGTTCTGCACACAATCTTTAGTGTTCTAGTTTCTAACATTCACTTTATAAGTTTGTTTAATTCATTTGACAATATTTTTTCTTGCATTACCAGTCCTTGAGATTACCTTATTTTAATTGTAATGAAAAAGTCGCCATTAATAATGTATTTGTTAACTCATTTGATGATTCATTTGAGAGATAGTCCTTTCTCATAAATCAAGGATAGCATATTCATGAGTTCATGTTTATCATTCTAGCTTTAAGCTATGTGTCAGGATGCGCCACGAAGCTGAAAACAAGCAGAAAGATGAATAATTGACACTTTGGATTAAATGAGGCTTATCTATTCGATTGTGTATGCCAGTCTACATGACGCTGATGGAAATTGCCTTTATGTGTTAGATATTATCACAAGGAGGGTAAAGATAATGTGTATAGATCTACAACAAACATTTTTTTTAGTGTGGTACAAAATTAGCATGAATATCCCATCCATATTACATTTAAAAGCTTTCCCCGAGGTGCATTGTTAATGTAATATCTTTTAGAGTGGCATATAATAATTGATGCTTTGGAGATAGGAAGCTGAAAAGCATGCTATCCAGATAGAGGAAGGAGAGTGGGTGAGAGGAGTGGTGGGGGAGAGAATGAGGAAAAAGAGATGGGGAGGGAGAAAAGGATAGAAGAGAAAGGAGAGACAGAGTGAAAGAAAGATAGGGAAATTGGAGAAAAGAAAGAGGGGGAAGATAGTGAGTGAAAAACAGAGAGAGAGAGAGAGAGAGAGGAAGGAAGGAAGGAAGGAAGGAGGGGGAGGGAAAACACAATACAGTAGCAAATGTCCCCTGACTCTATCAAAAGAAGTAGTTCTGCAAGAAAAAACTATAGTGCATGTTCCATTTGGTTGGATTGGGAGTTATAAATAAATATTGCAACAACAAAAGTCAGCACTATAATTACAGTCTATCACATTTCAAAAGTGAAATTTACCTACCTTTGGTTAAAAACATATTCATGAAATTATAATAATAGTAGTAATAACAATGTTCTGTAGCACCGGTATCTGCCAGCTAGGTGATCATGGATGGTGCTTGCTGCAAAATATGATATGTACCGGTAATCGGTTAAACTCTGGCCTCAAGAGAAGCAAAGTTATTTCATATTTTTGAGAAATTCTACACTCAATATTTGTTTTCTTCCAAGAAAGGTAGTAGGTACTGTGAGCGCTAATTTTGTGCTGTTCAATTTCAAATGTTTTGGCTTTAAAAAAATAACCTTCTCAATCACATTCGCCCTTTTGCCTCCATTTTGCCTTTAAATTATTGAGCTCCTCTTTGAAACAGGAATCAGATATCATCTCTTCAGAGCCAAAAGGGTGTTCTTTCTTTAAATACAATTACATAGGAAGAATTAACGCCCTTCTGGCTGTGAACAGATGATATCTTGCCAATTGATGACACTCCTACATAATTCCCATATCGTTGATATGATCACTACTTTATTCAAATTGGACTCTGACGAACATCAAGGCACATTATCCAGTTTCATTTCCTCATGTTATCAATAAGCATAGATTATGACTCTAGATATTAGAGTGAGGAGCATGGACTCTTTCATGCTTACCGCACTGTCCTTGGGACATACAAAATGAGAGATGGAATCATGTTCCAGAAGGTGTTGACCTTTATCGCTGTACTTGCTCTCAACAGATGAAACAAAAGATGAAATAATTAGATGAGCGACTGTCATCTAGCTGCATCTCTTTAGATACCGACTTTTAAAAGTATCCAACAATTTTTGTTAATGTGCCTGAACTTTGAAATTGACTATTTCTTACAACTTTGAGGCTCTTCATAATGTAGTGAAATAAGTTTAAACAATTGTGGAACACAAGTTGTTTTCTTCTTTTGTGTTCATCTTTTGTGTTCATAACACCCCCAAATCCTTTAAAGTAGATTCTAAGCAAATAGTCTGTAGAGAAAAAATAAAACAAAAACTCAAATTAATTGTGACCGCTTTGGATATCTTTATTACTGTGATAGTTGCAATAACCGTTATCTGTATTTGAATGTTAAAAAAAAAGGATGAAAAAGTATATTTGTTGATATTGATTGATTTGGCTGACCTATGAAGTGGGGTCATGATGCTGAGGCTGGTCATGCATTAACCATGCAACCATTTTCTTCACACATAATGAATTACAATTTAGAATGCTTTGGTCAGGTTAATAATGCAAATAAATAGATCCTACAGTCAGTAAATGAAAGAAACTTCCTGAAACCAAGGAGTTATGAGGAGCTCCTCAAAGCCACTTGGTGAAACCATATGAAATAACCGCATACTGTAGTTGACTGAATTGATGAAGAGAAACGTGAGAAGAAGGACACAATTGTACTTTTATGCAAATACAAATAAGATAGCCATTTAGTTTAATGAAATGTGTGTGTGGTGTTTTTTTGTTGTTGTTTTTAGGGGGGAAGCAAGTATGAAAACAATCATGGCCCTGCAGCCACCTCTAAAGCATTGGAAGCCCCAAAAATGGATTGCAAAATTGCACTTAAATTGCATCATAATGTGAAAGAGGATATCATTTAAACACATTTCTGCAAGGATTTTCAAAACAAATGTGTTTGAAGCCGAAATATAGATGAAAGAATACAAAATTGAGTTTCCTGTGTACAACAGAACACCAAAATTATGTATTCTTTATCAATATTTGAGTTTGGGGCTCCCAACACTTTAGAGGGGCTTTAACATGAATAGAAATAGCCATGTAGTGTAAAGAAATGTTTAGAAAAGAATGCGAGTTTGAACAAATAATGGCACTTTCAGTAGAAACCACATGAAGCAGATATGAAAGAAATTTGTGAAGTCATGCAGAAAGATTGGTTTTCATTGGTAATAACTGGATGATGGTGGAATGAAATGTTCCAAAAGAAAGAAAGAAAGAAAGATTCTTCCTATAGAATCCATGCTTTTGTTGGCTGTTCAGATTCTTGGAAAAAAACAATAAAATAGGATCAAGCGTAACATACCAATGTGCTTATATCATTATAGGAATCATCATGACAAAATACCAACTCTGGTTGCTTTCCCTCCCTTGCCCCAAGCAAGCTCGTCCCAGAAGGCGCGTCTTCATCATCTCGAGATTGCCAAATTGCCCGCTATTTGGGAAATAATCCCGAAGTAACAAATCGCGTCTTCACTATCTCGAGATTCGACCTCCAAACTTGAAACTCGACCTAGAGAAATTAGCTCGAGATATTTTGCTCAGCGTTAGCGTGTATTGCGAATCTTCGGTCTAGTGAAGACGCACGGGACAAATAAGCTGGATATTTTGCCAAATAGTAGGATATTTTGCAAACTATCCCAAGATATCTCGGGATGACAATCCTGACCAAATATCCTTCTAATTGCTACTTCGGTCTGATGAAGACGCAAATTAGCTGGATAGTTTGCGATCGGGATAGTTCAAATAGCTGGATATTTGGCAATCTCGAGATAGTGAAGACGCGCCTATTGACATGAAGAACTTGACAGGAATGTATCTTTCCTAGAACCCTTTCAACATGCTGCTTTCACTTGTGACCACAGAAAGTTTTGAGGGGGTATGTGGTGTGAGTGGTTTGAACCCAACGGAATTCTGCTCCACTTTCGTAAAGGCTGCATTCATAAGATATATTTAGTCCACAAGAAAGCCATTAAGAGATTTCAGAGATTTTCCAATTCAAACATGAGCCTCAATGAATGTTCTGTTGATCACAATTGTAATTGTATTTAAACCTCTTATTTGAACTTTATGTAAAGACATGTTTTAAATTACATTTGGCTATATTTAGGATTTGCTGCGAGATCTCAAACATTGAATTGTATCTATGCTAGCATTGTTAGCTCATGACCGTCCAGAAACGCAGGCTTTCACTCATGGTACACTGCAAGGTCTTTAGATAAATGTCCCAATTTTTAATTTTAATATTTGCCACATATAATATATTGAGTTAAGCCATTTCTAAGTCAGAATATATCTACTGTAGGCATACCATTACAGCCTACGCAACAAAACAAAATATCGCTTATAGCCAAATGTATTAACAGAACATCTGCCCCCCCCCCAACAACAACAACAACAACAACAACAAATCTCATGAAGGTACAGGTAGTATGGGGGGGGGGGGGGTGTGCTACAAATCAGTGACTTATCAGTGTATATATCATGCTCCAAATGTTGACTTCCTCACAAGCATATGAACACACTTATTTGAAAGGAGAAAAAGATGGCTTTGTGGAATCCTATTGATGCTGAATATGAACTCTGGGGTTTTATACATGTGCCTTGAAAGGAAATTTTCCATGAGAGTTTTACTAGGAAGTCGTGATAATGGTTTTCTGGGTTATTACATGTGGTGGAAGAGGAAGCCTTGACGGAAAGAGAAGTAACTGCTTATGTTCAAGGACTCATGTACCACTGATGGTGGGGTGAGTTTTGTAGCGATAGGCTTTTGGATTAGTTTTCCTTGAAAAGAAATCACATACGTTTCCTGCTTTCACGTAAGGATAATTGAGTTTGTATTTGTGATGTGATCATGTGATCGAGGGAAAGATCAATGAATTTTCCCAGTTTGGGCAAATATCAGATTGCTTGACAGTGAATGTTTCGTCGTCCAAAGACTATAGGTTACCTAGCCATCCTGAAAGTCAGGGAAAGTCTGAAATATAAGTCCCTTTTTTTGCAGGCGGAGGAAAAGGTCAGGGAATTCAAGAAAAGTCCTTCAAATCCGGGAATTTTCATAGGCCTCAAAAAAAGAAAGCAGTTGATTATATTTTGTCTTGTATCCAATTCCAATGGATAATGGATGATTGGTTATGAATTTGGAAACTCCATCAGTGAATTTTGTTTTCATGAAATGCGAGGAATTCTGTGGAAAAGATTGAACAACTGTTGGTAAGTTGGAAATTGTATATAAAGTTTTCATAATTCAGACATTGCTGTCATAATCTTCTCATGCAGTAACCGTTTTTGTTTGTTGTTTTAACCCATTGGCTACGGGAACCAGGTTGCCACTGTATTAAGCTTATGGGAATGAAACAGTTGCAGGGAAAAAATTAATATTTATTTTTCGGGGGCTACTTTTCAAGCTTGCCTGCATGAATATAACATTCTAAAATTTGTTTTGCATTGAACTCTATGCAAATTTATGGGGACTCTTTTCTGATTTTCGGGGGCTCTTTTGGGCATTTCGGGGGCTAATTCACCCCGAGCCCCCGTGTATTTTTTCACTGAACAGTTTACTAGTCAGTGGGTCAATAAAGAGGAGGATGAATGAACTGCCCTTATGTACTTTTAACAACCCTTGTTGATATTCACTGGAACATTATAAGCTTTGCTAAAGTCATGAATCCATTAATCATGTTAAATGACTCATCATATTTATACTTGCTCTTTACTGAGCATGAAAGTAATTTCCCCATTTTGGAAACAATGAGCACTTTTGACTAAAGATGATAGATTACATATAATTAACCTTTTTGGTCATAGCACTAATGAGTTCAATTCATTGCAACAAATAAAAAATGTTTGGAAGATTTTTGAGATTGAAAGTTGGCTGTGAGCGGAAGGAGGTAGAAGGGGGGGGGGGGGGTGGGCAGTGAAAGAATAAACATGTTGCTTTTTTTGTCTGTCACTATGAATATGACTGACAAAGAAAGCGGACAAAATATACAGTTCCTCAGGTAGTCAAAGGAACATCCCTTCACTGCTATAATGTAAAAATGTGTAGAACAGGTGTGACATGCATATTCACCTTTTTACATAATAGCAGTGAATGGATGTTCCTTTGTCTACCTGAGGAACTGTATATTTTGTCCGCTTTCTTTGTCAGTCATATTCATAGTGTGTTGTCCCCGAAGACTTTGTTTTTGAATTCCAATCCTTGGTAGGGAGGGAGGGAGGGAGGGAGGGAGGGCTTCTTTGGGCTAAAAGTTTAGGTATGACAGTAACATAGTATGTTGGTGGTGGTTATAGTAGTAGTAGTAGTAGTAGTAGTGATGATACCAACAAGTACAAAATGGGTCTACAGAACATTATGTTGGCGAGGTGATGCCTGTCTGAGAAAATTGATGCTGAATGCTCATTAGCATAAATCGTTGACCTGAGACCTCGTTCACATTAGACTTAGAACACAGGTTTTATAGTTGTAAATATTTTGTTTTAATCGTTTTTTTATAACATTAACATTAGAACCGGTCCTTTAAAAACTTTAAAAACTGTACAAACTCGATTTAAATGTGTTTAATAGAGAAATGACAAATTGATGTTTCCTTGGAGGCAGGCTAGATTGGTGATTGGCATTATGTTTCCTTTATGCCTTATTACTAGACATAAATGGAAGTGGCAAGACAGGAGGGAGAGGAAGTAAGGGGCTTTGCAAGTCTGGACTCTTAGGGTAGAAACTGACCCAGATCACAGACAAATCAAGTGTTTTTCCTGATTCTTTATCTCTCTTAATTCTCTCTGTCTCTCTGTCTCTCTCCCCCCCCCCCCCTCTCTCTCTCTCTCTCTCTCTCTCTCTGTCTCTCTCTCTCTCCCCTTTCTCTGTTTCTCTTGCTATCTGTTGCTTTAATTATCTGTTCCACTTTTAAAAACAGAAGAAGAAAAAAGTTTTTGATATTGTGTATGCCTATGTTATATCTTCTTTAAATTATATAGCCCCCCCCCCCCCCAACTGATGAGAGACAATTATTAGGAGTTTAATATCCATACATCGAGGGCAACTTCATTTTGCTCACACTATGAGCCCTTTGTTATCCTATGCCCTCCCTCATCAAACTTTCCTTTCAGTCTGATGAGGAGTTGACTTATTCACACTGTAGCATCCAATCAGACAAACATATACAATTGCCAGATGATTTTTTAAAGTGAAACATAATTACAATGATTAGACCATGCAACTTGGCTCTTTTGTCCTGTATTTGACGAAGTAACAAAACTGCTTTGTAATTAGGCTTTGAGAACAAGCCCTCTGGCACGGTATGATGAGTGTGGTAAATAAAAAGTATCCACCCTAATTAGGCTATGAGACCAGCCTTTAATGGCTTTGAATAATACATATCCTAACTTGAATAATAACCTTAATGCTTCTAATTAGGCCAAGAGAACAGCCGGCTTCATAGCAACTGTTCTAGTGAGTGGCTGAGTTAACCCATTATAATTTGCATTCATGTGCATTACATCTAATTTCCTTTCTCCAAGTTGAATGCTAAAACATAATCTAGGCAAACATAACATTTGTACGTTATTCCATAAACAGTAGGCTGTCTTTCCATCCTGTAAGATCTTTTAACTACAGTGCATTGAGCAAAAAAGAGAAGTATGTTTTCTCCACATACATGTTGTATTTCAGAAACTGGTACAGAAATATTTTCTTGAACTTTTTATTTATACTGGTTGTTTTTGCATCTATCAACATTTATGAATTGTTTTTCATAAAGAGGCCGTCTTTGTAATGTTTCAAATTAAATATTTCTCTATCAAGTGCCCGATAATCAACTAGTGCATTCACCTGTTATGAGTTATTGCCTTCAATAGTCAGAATTATTTTATTCACTGCCCGCCCATAATGCAAATTTCATACAATAGATTTTTTCAGGTCTGACGATTAGCCTTGTTTATAATCCAACTAGCAACATACGTGCAATTTGCATTCAAACAAATGAACAATAACTCATAAAATTCACCACTAGGGAGAATTATACCACTGTAAACACATTACCCCTGCAAAATAGCTTATGACCATGAGTTTTAAATTTATTTGAAGATGCTGGTATTCAGTATTTATTTCTGGATCCAAGTAAAGAATACATAGATGAACAATTGACTGTATCATGCCAAATGCTTCCAATATGTTCATTTGAACTAAATTCACGACCCCATACCAAAACTTTGTATCACCTGTAATGTTCTTTTTGCTCTTGTTAGATGATATGCTGTACATTGTCATTGAGGTGAATTCTCATGCACTTGATTGAACATAATATTGGCTATGGTCAATTTATAACTTGAAATCATTCACTGTTCTCATGGTTTTAAAATTAACCTAATTCAAACATCGTGCAGTTTATTAAAGATATGCGCTGCAAGAATAGTGCAAAATCTTCATTCGTGTGGAATAATTTTTCACATATTTTCAAATGATAGGTATAATTGGTACAGTATTTGAGAAGAAAAAAAATGACATGCCCTGTAATTTGATATCAAACACATCCAGTACTTAATAAAAAAAAATATGCAATTTGAAAACTATATCACATTCCGGGTACTCTTTTGTTATTGAAAAATCTCTCTTTTTTCACTAGCCTAAGGACAACTGTTGGTGCCCAAAAATAAAGGCATGTATTTGACCTCATTGCTGCTTCAGTGCACCTGTGTTAATCTCACTAGCAGACCCATTGATGCAAGCACTAATTGGCTTACTACAATTCAAGTGTAGTTATATATTTTTTGTCTGTACAGTGACATAAGGTTAATAGAGGAAATCATGGTGAATACCAGTTGGATGTTGTTGAAGCAAAGCATGAAATTCAGTCTAATTTGGTCAACTAAAATGGACTATCTAGTTCCTACTGGTCAAGAGGTCTGAATGTATATAGACTAGTAATGAGTTCTTGGCCATGGCCTCAATTTCTTGTCATAGAGCATAAATGCAGTTTATCAATCTTTTGTGGTCACTCGGCCTCCAGATGCACCCCTAAAATAGCTAGGCTCCTCCCACATTTCATTTACCTGTTTTAGTCTAAACAATTCAGACTCCTTTCCAAAGTAAGGTAAACATATTAAACTTGCCCCATAATGCAGTGTGTGTATTTTATTTAAGATAATGTTCCATGAAAGTTGCTAAACATTTGATAACTTTGTGTGATTAACATGGACTTCCTACAAAGAATATTTCTCCTTAATTGGTTCCAAGCATAGGCCCATAGCAGTAGTACTAGAAGTATGGGTTTTAACCCTATGGCTACTGAAATTCTCATGTTCTCATGTGGTTACTTTTAATCCGGCCCCTACCAGTTAGAAAAATCCATTTATCACGAAGTTCAAGCATAAAACAAGCTGTACATACACTGTTATCCACTTCAGTTTCTCCAACATATGAAAAAAAGGTGGTTCTTCGGCCATTTTCAATTCTCGCTATAGCCAATACCCCGATGTACTATGCATGTGCAGTATATGTACCCGAACGCTCTCTTATTGGCTGCTACTGAACCCTTTAGTCCATGATTATCCCAGAACAAAGTCCTAGGGTTCAATACCACTTAATGTCCATCATTTAATTTGTAATTGTTCTTTGTCAAAATACCAGAACATAGTGATTTCAAACTTGTCTTGCCTTGATTCTCTGCAACTTTTTATATGTCATATATTTTTATATGTTTGTTGGGAATTTTACCCAAATCACATCTCTTATCAAGGGATATATCTCCAAAAGTTTTTTTCCGTTTATTATCGTGCTACCAGCACACATCAGATTCACAGTATCGCACTATATTACAACTGACAACTCAGTTTGTAAGAGTAGAACATTGCCTACGATATATACAACTTTACTATCAAATAGAGCTGTGTGTAAAGTGTAAAATACTTAGCCAAAAGCTCCAACTGAATACCAAAGTTGGCTAAGTATTTTATCTAAGCCACAAACTGAGTAAAATACTCATATTTCTGACATATGGGTTAATTAAACACAGGCCCTAGTCCTCAACTTCAAAAAAGTTATGAGTGTTTATAATGATCATGTGATGAACGTTAGTGAGATATCCCTTTGAACTTTTGATGTTAATCAAGTCACAAATCTCATTGCAATCATTATCTATGGACTGTGCCATTAATATAGTTATTTTCATCATGTAATGAATGAGATAACCATGTGATAAGTTTTTCCTAAAGGAAATGTTTGGGAGCATTGCATCTTTTGAATAGGGATTTATTGACCATGAAAAAAACATATACCTAACAACTGAATTGTTCATACCCCTTTTAAATTTGATGTTTTTTGTGTTTTCCATAACTCAAGAATGACAGGTGGACTGGTTGAATTAGGACCTTTGTTGAATACTTTTAGATGTATTGTAAGTCACATTCTCAAGAAACAAATTACAAATCAGGACAAATTACTTTTTCACATACTTCATAAATTATATAACTTAGTAAAGATATGAATAATTTAGTTGTTAACTGTATACTGGTATTTAGAATACATCAAATGCTATGAAAAGGAAGGAGATTTGTTTTCCATTTTGATATCGGGTTTGAATTTGATCAGAAAATCTATATTCATGAACCAAAGAAAAGTTTGCTGGTGCTTCGTCATTCTAGCTTGGCTTTTTTTTCAGTTGGTATTTCCTTTCAGTTGGTATTTCCTTTGTATACATGCCCATTTTGAGAGAGGGGTGTTTTCAATATTATTCCAAAGAGTGAACATGAATGGATAACATGAAAGGAAGTACAGAGAGTTGGAAGTGTTTTGAGGTCAATAAGGCGTTACCAATCTAACAAACGGATCAAACAAACCAATCAGCATGTAGCGATGTTGTAGGGGTGGGGAATAACAAATCTAGAGAAAAAGGTCTTCGATGAATATGTATCATGTTCAACACATGCGCAGTTGGTGGATATGATTGGAGAATCATTATTGAGGAAAGGCCTGAGCAAAGAAGTTATTGACAACGAGAGAGAAACGTGAGCAGCATTGGTTTATTATAAACTGGAGTTGGTTGCATGTTATTAGCTGATTATGCTATCCATGACCGAGCCGTTCACCAATCAGATAGAGGAACAGTGTTTTTACATTTGGATCACAACTCTCGTAATTGTACTACACCCTTGACCACTAACTGCTGGAAATGCATCATAAGCCTAAAAGAAAAAGAGAGAGAAGGTAAAAACACTTTGCCAACCCAGCACAGCAACAAAAGCAGAAAGAAGAGAGGAACAGTGATAACAGACTTTGATTGGGTGTGCATGTATGATATAGGCAGTGCTCCCCCCATCCATGGAGCGGGTTCGGTCACTCATTCGCGTCATCTCAACACTGTACATGCCTGGTCAAGCAATGACAATGAAGAGAGAATAAATGCTGCGCACAATACAAGTACATTAACGTTGGAGTGTGAGGTCATTGCCATACCGAGCTAGAGCATACAAATCATATGTGGTGTATATAATGAGAACACTATGTGTGTGTGTGGTTAGTAGGAGGATTGGTTCTTTCCCAAGCTGCTGGCTGGCTGCATGGCTATGAGTGAGTAAACACTTGGTCAGGATCAGGCAGGGCTTCTCTTCTCTCTCAGTCTCACGGATCATTCATTGTCCATCCACTCTACAAGCAGAGGGCTTCTCTTTCCGCCAGCAAATATGGCCTCTAGGCAGGCCAGAACAGGGGTATGTTCTCTTCCATATCTACTACTTTTTTCATTTCTTTTCCACAACATTTCAGTGGTAGAATCTGTGGTAGAGTGTTAAGTCATCTGTTGATGCAGCCTGCAAGTTGCGTTGCACGTTAGCTCTCTCTCTTCCCGTCTCTCTTTCTCTCTTCCCCTCTCTCTTTCTCTCTCTCCCTCTCTCCACTTCTCAGATAGCCTACCACTGCGTGGATACTATGTTGTATGTGGCTTTGCGAACGAACTAGAACTACCCGGTAGATGTGCGGCCATGTACAAATGCCACTGGCCACTGCGTACACACACACACACCCGCTGCATTCACCTACAACACACGCTCGCTCTCTCACACACACACAACACACACACACATTCAGAGCTGAGCGCACATACAGCGGGCAAAGGAGGGCTCATACATGCATACCGCACTAAAGGCCTGTGCAGTTAGAGTTCAATGTGAACCTATGTGATTATGTCAGGTCAATATTTACAGTGGCCTCTGCTGGTTGCGTATTGGTCTTACTCACTCATTGTAGAGCATAGGTAGGCTCTGGTTTCTGTTAGGCTTATGGAGTCACACGTTTGGAGTACTGTTGGTGGTGTAATGAAGCCTGATTCCTTCTGCATTTTTGATCGGTCTTTCTATCGTTGCTACAGCTTCTGAATACAATGTACTAACATATTTTTCTGCATATTTGTATTCTGTAAGGAAAGATAATAATAGTGTTCACATATTTGAAAAGGCTTTTGAGGGAGTTATATATATATATATATTCTCTCTCTTTTTCTCTTTCTCTCTCTCTCTCTTTCTCTCTCCTTCTCTCCCCCTTTCTCTCTCTCCCTCCCGCTCTCTCTCTCTCTCTCTCTCTCTCTCTGCCTCTCTCTCTCTCTCTCTCTCTCATTCTGTTTAATGATTGTTCATTGAACCCTGTACTTGGGATTACTACACACAAGTTTGTTCCAACCGTTGCACTTTGTCCTCTCCATGGTATTGTAGTCACTTCAATAACCCTCTTAAATTTGAACTTCAGCTACCAATCATCTGTGTTTCTACATGGTATCTGATATGCCTTTAAAGCTTAGTCGCTGTATTACATTATGCTTTACCAATGAATAAAGAGAGAAAACTTAGAATTTGCATGATTTATTTAGAGAAAGAAAGGTTTTTATTATCATTGTGAAGTTGAGAAAATCAGTAAATTTTATTATGATGCAAGAGGTATATTTTATACATTTCATAAATAGGAGTAAAATTATTTGTGTTCGACACTTTTGACACTTTTGACTCATTTCTAATCACAAATTTGAGTGGATCGTTGATTATATTGGCATTGTAAAATGCATTTATTTTATCTTACACTATTCAACATCAACAATTACATGTAGGTATGTTAGCAGCTGAAATCTGACTACCCCATGTGGTACCAACAAAACTTATTCTTTAAATTGAGTTCTAAAATCCATTTTAATTGAGAACAATTCTTTAGTTGTCTTCTTCACTCTTTTGACAATTCATATTTCCACATATTAAATAGATCACTGAATTTGATAAGTTTTTTTCCACACCGTACTTCATTTTATGAATATATAATGCCTTCTCATTATTGATTTAATAATTGTAGGTTCAGATGATATGTTTCATGTTTTTTACTTTTTTTTTGTTACTTTGTCATACTGTGGTTCCAAATTGCAAACTAATACTCTCATGAATTTCTAATATTTCAGCCATTTAAGATTACCCCGGTATGTTTAACCCTTTGTTTGTGAGGGAAGATTTTTATAGGCCAAATCAACTCCTCTGGATATTCCCATGTATGTTTTTACCGTGTGAACCCTTTGTTTAAACTTTTTACTCTTTTCATTACAAATATGTCTTCAGAAAATGGAAATAAAACATGCAGATTTAACATTTGCAGTGAAAAGTTTATACATACATTTTAAAGAGATGTTGATATACTTCTAGAACACATATCAGCCCAGGATATATTTCCTCAAATTATATTTCATAGAAGGACACCAATTACACCAGTAGATAATAAGCAAAATCAAGACTAATTATCCTTTTTTGTATTTTATCTTTTTTCTTCATGCAGGAAAAATATTGCAATCTCTGTTTCCAAGGAAATTGTGAAGAATTGGATCATGAATGGCTAACAAAGAAGAATTACGAACAGTTGGGTCATCCCGCAGTAGCTCAAGTCATTCCAGTATTGGTGAGGATTCGGCAGGAACACCTCCAGAAGTGCAGCGGAACACCTCACCTGGCGTAAGCCCTCGTAAGCCAAGCCAGGGATACCAGTGTCAACTCTGCACGTTTATTGCATCCACACAGGCCGCCTTTGACGAACATATGAACATTCATACGGGTTCACGCCCATACCAGTGTTTAGAGTGCGGTTTTAGTTGTTCATTACACAGCACGTTACAGCAGCATCTGGCAGTCCACAGAATCGATATGACGAGCTCTATCCTACTGGATCGACGCATGCCAGACATTAGTAAAATTAGAGACCTGCCCCCACCCCTCATGCCGGAAGTGAGTCGTGGCATTCCCTTGCATGTATCTACCTCAGGTCCCCCTCCTACCATGGAAGGTCTCAACTCCCTAAGCGCCCTTTCCCCATTTTCTGAACATGGACGAGTGTACCAGTGTAAGCTATGTACACACATTTCTCCTACGAAGACACACTTAAACGAGCACATGAATGTTCATTCAGGGAAGAAGCCCTACAAGTGCCTGGTTTGTGGCTTCAGCAGTGCCTTCCGAAGCAGCCTGATGAGGCACTTGATCGTCCACACCGGCACCAGTAAGCAGTTCAAGTGTGACCAGTGCCACTACCAGACGCCCTACAAATGCAACCTTCAGGCCCATCGTCGCAAGCGCCATAATTGCATGGATGTCAATGGGGCGCCTTTGCCACCCTTGTCCATGGACGACGACAACTCGCCACCTTACAATGCTCAAAATAATAGCTCCTCACCTTCAGATGAAGGGCCGTATAAGGCCCCTCTCTATATCAGTGAAGGCAAACATGGCTTAGATACCTCAGGTTTTGAACACGGTCCCCCTCCTTTAGCTCATGCAATGGCCATGCAAGAAGGAAGCCTCTACGATGGCTCAGACAATGGCATTAGGGAAATGGAGATGGGCAATGGCAAGATAGCAAAACATTCAAATATTTCACTACCTCATTCAGAAATAGCCTCCTCAGAAACACTTAGTCCCCAGAAAGCAAGTCCAGGATCAAGTACGGGTCAACCTCAGGAAATGCCTCCCCAGGAATCGCTTGACTTCCCGGGCAGCGCCTCACCACATCTACCTTCCCGAGATGTCCATGAAAGCGATTGCAACCACAGTGCCCCTCCTCGATCAGGTAACATTACACCTGGTTCTCTGGGCATGGTCAACAACACCACGAACTCTGTAATTTCAAATACACCTATCTCCCCTCATCCTCTTCCTCCCAACGAAAATGCGCCTCACTGGGCCAACTTTCCAATCTTCAGGCGCAAGAAGGAGGGCGGTGCCAGGAAGCGGAAGAGGACACCCTTCCCGAAGAGGGAACTCGTATTATCGCCAGAGCAGGAGCATGGTACTGAGCTCTGGATCGACACCAGGTCCGACGTACCCAATGCAGAAGGTCAGGCAGCAGCAGCAGCAGCATATGCCAGTGAAGCTAATCACCCTCTTGGTGTAAAGGCTGAAGGGGTCATGCCTGCATTCCATCATCCCCAGGCAATGGTCAATGGTATTGACCCAAGCTCACCACATGACCTCAACATGTACAAGTATCCTCATGGAGTGGTCCAAAATCTAAGATCACCTGGTGATGTCACACCAGACTCAGATGAAAACCCTGGTCACTCACAGAGGTACTTCAAACAAGGGGTCTACGAGGCCGACCAGGTGATCAACAACGGTGAAATCTCTACCTCTATCCCGCAGACATCAGACAAGGGCAACAAGGGCAGCAACAAGAGCAGCAGCAGTAGCGGTGGTGAGGAAGATGGCAAGACAGATGGTCAAGCGCAGACGGAATGGATTGGAGGTGATCCGGTGGGCATTCCACATCAGGCGGTCAAATGTCCTCACTGTGAAACCTTCTTCACTGACCATGTGATCTTCACTCTGCACATGAGCTGTCACGGCACCAGGCATCCGTTCCAGTGCAGCATATGCGGCTACGTCTGTCGGGACAAGATCGAGTTCACCTGTCATGTGACTAGAAGCCAACACATCAGGTAATGCTTTCAAGCCAAGAAATATCTTTATCATTACTTTGTTACTATTAAGTAGGTGTTGGAGCTTGGAACTTAAATATTTTATGATGCGGGTGCAAAATATATGAAATATAAGTGTTTTTGACTATTATGTGTTGAAATGTTCCATGTTATACTTTAGCACAAGCTTATTTGTCAAACTGCAATGACTGTCGATTTTATCATGTAAAATGTGTATTATCAAGTGTATTGAAATCATTTGACACAAAAGAGTCAGTAAGTGCTTGCATTTAATTTTGTTCAAGCAAAGTCTTATCAGGAGAACTACTGTTATAGTTTTATACTTTTATATCCAATGAGAATATTTCTTATGTGCACCACACATAGAACACATTTATATGCCAAGTATTTTCTTGAAAAAGAACATGATTTGTTCATGTTTCCTTGATTCATGTATATGGCCAGTCAGTGTATCTATTTTTGCCTTGTAATAGGTTTTTATGATTGTGAATGTGGACGTTTTTAAGTAGGGATGTCTTATTGTAAATTGTGTAAAAATTGATTATTGGTAGTATATGAATTTGTACCTCTGTGTGGAATTGATTATTGGTAGATATATATAGATCTGTACCTCAGTAACTTACATTTTATGACAAGAACAATTTAACAACCATCATTTTTTCTTTTAATTGTCTGCACAAAGACATAAGTATATGTTTTCAAAGCCAAACACATATCTCACAGAGTTTTACATGGCTGATGATGTGCCAAAGTTACCTCTTTTCATTCAGCCAAGCATTTAAAGTGAAAAAAGAGAGAAGAAATCTTCTCATGATGAGCCTATCCTGTAGGATTTAAAAATCTGGTCCTTGTTCTTGGTAATAATGAATTATTAATAGAGTCCCAGTCGGCCCACATATTGATCTTCTCCTAGTGTATCATTGGGAAAATAAGAGACTGAGGAGTAGGCCCGGGCCTCGTTCACATACGATACAATAAACCGCCTTTAAAAAAATGCCATGGCAAAATGAAATTTCACAAGCCTATATAAATGATGCACTTCGCATTTCTCCGTCTAATCACACGCATACATGTAAATATGGGTATGCTTTGTTGCTTGTGGCTACATTTTTTTTCCTTCACCCTAACCTGCCATTTATTTATGTGTGAAAGGGTATAGTCAGATTGCCACAGCACTTTTCCGAGGCGGTCTAATAACTCATATGTGAATGAGGGTTAAACTGCCAAAACAAGTATTAGGGCGAGTCTAGACTGACATACATCTTTAACACCTTTCTAGAGTTTAAATTACACCCCTCTCTCTCTTTCTTTCATTCTATCTCTCCCTCTCTCTAATGTTAATGAATTGTATTTTCTCAGGGTTTCAAACTTAAACTCCTTTTTTGCTACATTTAGAAATCTCCCACTATCTTTTGTCCCTCCCCTCTTTTCTGCTCCCATCGCTTGTTTTAACTGACTTTTTTGCACTCTGTACCTTTTGTCTCCATTTTATCTATTTTCATTCCTCCCAGGCTCCCACATTCTCTTTCTTGCTTGCTTTCTCTCTCTCTCTCTCTCTCTCTCTCTCTCCCTCTCTCTCCCTCTTTATGTCTATTTCTCTCTCCTTACTCACCATCCTTCTTCTCTTTCTATTCTCCATGAGCTAAGGATTATGAGGATCTGTAGCAATCCAGAGTTTTCTCTACTCTCTGCTTAGTCCCATTTCATGGCCTAAATTTGGTGTGCCTTAGAGAGCCTCATCATGCATACATTGCTATGAAATCCTCACTGATCTACCTTGAATGTATAAACATACATAATATGGAGATAAAATAAAGCATTCCCCTTATGCCCGTTCTAATCACCCTCCCATAGTCTGATCCCTCAACCTAATTCTTTAGAATATATTTTATCAACAGTGTCAGATGAGGGAGATAGCTTTCTCATTAAAATGCATAAGTCTTGAATCTGAGTGCCAAAGCTGTTCTATGGTAGCTTTTAAGTTCGCAGTTTCCGCTGTCCCATATCAACAGATAGACAGTGATTTTACAATACCGGTCTGCCTTTCTACACCATAAGTTAACTTGTATAATATGCATTGGCATGGTTCTTATTATGATCCTCTATACTACATCCTGATCCAATGTATTTCTCATGTCAAGCTCCTGCCCCTTCTTCTCTGTCTTGTTGGGTTCAACTTCATACTTGGTTTATCAGTATGAAGGAAATGGACAGTCATAATAGCAAGGTCATATACAGGGGACAGTTACAAATTTAGCTCTACTCGCTTCACAGGGGCTCCTTTTACACCAAGTTCATATCCTGCTTGCCTGATGATTCAATGCCCTTGCTCCTGACATACTTCTTTCCTTCTCATTCTCTCTCTCTCCTGCTTTTTGGTACATATGTAAGTCCAAGACTGCCACATTGATCAGGATTTGATTGCTTCCTGATTAGCCCCCCCCCCCCCCTGGATGTCTCGCCAAGTCTTTAGTTGAGTATTTACTGAATGAATGACATCTGCAAGGGGTGAAAAGGAAAACCCGAACACTTCCCGCTTGGGAGAAAGCTTAGCCTGCATTCAGAAATACGGGAGCTGAAGTGGATCACAAGAGGATCACAAGAGGAGAGATCAAATGCAATCTGATCCCTTGGAGAAAGATCCATCTTCTCATCTCTCCCTTCTCCCTCTCAACGTCCTCCTGCCCCCTCCTCCACTTCTGTTTACATGGATGTTGCCATTCTTATTTGAAAGACTTTGACAGCTTCTAGATCACCACCATAACAAAAAACAATGCCAATAGGTGTGCATATGGTGTTTGTTTAACTTTCAACCAACCAATTCGCATATTCAAATTTCATTCTCGCTTCTATTTCAATGGTCACTAATGACAACCTCCTAGCTTTTAATAGACTTGTCTAACATAGCAACAACTAATGTATGCAACCTGCATTCTGACTTTTGAAATACAGGAACTTGGAGGAGGTGGATGCAATAGTTCGTGACTAGGATCTTGAGGTAGACGACTCCAGAAATTGGGATTCATTTGTGAACTGGTCTATACTAAAGCTTCTGTGGCAGTGACTCTTTTCAATCCATTCTTTCTGTTGGCACTTTATCACTTAATCGCTTTATCACCTTTCTTCACTTTTGGGATCATTAGATTATGTTGTCGGGTGGGAATGAAGTAAGCTTGGTAACTTTTGTCTCGGGTATCAACTATCTTGTAGTCTGCACACTCAACGTATCAATGCATCCATATTCGGGTACTTAACCACATTAGCCTGCTACAGTCAAAATCATAAAGGAATTGTTTGACAGGCCAGTAAATTTTTGTGTATAATAGTAGAGCAATGACTAATTCCTTACTAACAATGACTAACCCTATTTATATACCTCACTTAAGAAATCCAGCCATCTGATTGGTCGAATTGCATTCATAAACTTCAACTGTTCCTGTAAAATTCCCGGTAACCATGCATAAAACATTTAATATTTTTAATAACCATGGTTATTAAAAAAATAGGTCAGCCTCCATGGTTACCCCATAGGTTTACATGTTAAAAAATGGTTTGAGCGATCGAGGATACCGTATGTGTGCGAAGGATTGGTCGGTAATTTCAATACAATTGAATCTCGATCGATCTTACCGACAATTTTATCTTGCATTGTTGACATGAAGACGAAAATAAACTTCCAAAAACAAAAAAACAACATCTGCCGATAGATCTTGATCTAAGTTCGTGCCAATATGCATTGCAAAAGTAAAAGAAGAGTCCGTATATGGAGCTTTTGCGAAGCATTCATCACACGCGAAGCCGGTTTTAATCCATTTTAATGTATATATCGTACAAAACTGCCACGCATGTGAACAGCGCGCGATGGCCGAGTGGTGTAAGGCGTTGGTGTAATATTCATCACTCATTGTACGCAAGGGTTCGACTCTCACCTTCGACAAAAAAAAAAAAAAAAAAAAAATTATTTTTTATTTTTTAGTCTATTTTTTTTCGGCATATAAAAGTATTAATGACTGCTTTAATATTCGAGAAATAGTTGTTTTCATACGCTCTCGGGAAGGTTACAATTGGGCTATTCCCCTCGGCAAGCCTCGGGGAATAGCACAATTCTAACCTTCCCTTGAGCGTAATAAAACAACTATTTCTCTCAAAGCAGTCATTAATACTATACTATCAACCCCCTCACTTCACTACAACATCATCTTTCTTTGTACGGTATGTGTATATTTTAGACACTTTTTATTAGACCCTCTTGCATAAGTTTTTTTAGAAGATGTACAATTTTTTTTTTCATTCTCAGGCTGCAAGAAACTGAAATATAATGAGTACAACTTATCTCTCTTAGTCAAACGCAAGATTTCTAATGATTTTTAGATTCCAAACAAGAAAAAATACAATATGATTACGGGTACTTGTTTGGGGTCTTTAATATCAAGGGTTGATCGATGTTTGAGTCATTGAAATCATCATTTCTGAGGAAGGGGTTAGGTCACTCATTCTGAAATTTATTGAAATACCTCCCCAGAGGTGTCGTGGTCGAGTGGATATGTCACCGGACTGTGGATCACAAGGTCCGCGGTTCAAGTCCCGCCACGGCACTAATGTCCTTTGGCAAGACATTGATCTACATTTGCCACTCTCCACCCAGGTGTTAAAATGGGTACCCGGTAGGATGCGAAAGCTAATGTGGTTTGATTAGCAATGGCGCTTGTAAAATGGTGACTGGCTGGAATGCTCCCCAGGGAGTGGAGAATGTGCATACCTTGTATGCGGGTAAGCCTGGATCCGATGACCGGGGTAATAATATGTTCCGCGCCTAGAAACGTAGTATTAGGCGCATTATAAATGTGAGCTATTATTATTATTATTATCTGGGATTTTCACCAAATGAATCAATGTTAATTTGTTACATTTAAAAATAATCTCGTCTGATATGAAGCTTGAATCAAGCTTTGTGTCAGAGAAGATACAGATAATATTAATAGATATCTGAGGGTATATTTTGACCAATTTGATGATGTATAGATTAATGGGAAACAGGAATTTGCATTCATTGTCTGAGAACTTTGAATGATAAAAGGAGACACTGTGTACATGTTTTGTGTATTATAGAATTTAAAAAAAAAAAAAAAAGTAACTGAATTTGAATGGCACTGTTTCCCATGCACATATTTTCTTTTGTTTTTTTTAGCTGCATTTCAATTTTACCATTCAGAAATATTCTTTATGCTGCATGCACTATTTCTGCTGCTTAGATTAAGTAGGTGGAAACCATTTGTAGATGAATTGTGCAAATAACTATCAACTGTAATATAGGATTAAGAAGAGTTTTTCAAATGGGTAAATAAATGGGTTCTCATTTCAATGCTAGTGCCAATCGTGTTGAACATCCCCTGTTAAGCAAACTACAGAAATGTGTTGGGACAAGGGCCAAAATCTGTATCTTGCTATACGATTTCATACTTCTTACTTTCAACATTACTGGGCTTTATGGGTTTAGTGTTCTTGCTCCCATAGAGCTCTTCACTCAAAGCTTTTGCTTAGTATCTTGTGCTTCCAGTTCAATGCTCAAAATCAAACCTTTGCTGATGATCCTACCAACACACTCCCCATGCTACTACCTCTATTGTCATAATACGTGCCATCTTGTCAAGATATGCAACTCATGGTTTCTTTTTTGTGCTCATCCAAATATTTGTTTTCGCTCCCTTTCTTCCTCCCCAGCAAGATTTGTTGTCAATATACAAGTTATGAATCTGTATTTCAGAGAAAATCACACTCACTATTAATGAGTATACCGCATCCCAGTGATATTTGACGGCTTAGGTGTGATGTGTCCAGAATAGACATTAGGGCTACAAGGAACAAAGCATTTGCATTACATGCTGAAATGAGAATTATCAAATGATCAACATATACATCTTTCCAATTCTTTGTGAACCCTTACTAAGGTCTTGTCTTAAACAGCTCAACATTGATGAGATTACTGAAAATCCTCTTTCTATGAAGCTATAATAATGATTCAAGAATATCACTTCCCAGCCCTTGAAAGGGGTAGTCCACCCTCATAACTAGCTGGTACATGCATGTACTAATGAATTACAATGAGTTCATTATCTCAGGGACTTCTATTTTGTCAAATATCTTCTGAAATAGAACCTAGAGGTACACAAAGTTAGACAATGGATCCTCTCTACTTATGGTATTAAAATGAGCAAAATCAATATATTCATGTATTTACACTCTAGATTCTCTAAGGTGGTATCAGAGAGAGAATCGCTACTTTCCTTTTTTCTCTCCCATTATCTTGATGTTAGAGCGCATTTCTTTGAAAAAGGGTAGATCAGTCAACGGAAGTGTTGTCATAATTCCACTTGAAAATCTTATTGATTGCATAGAAAATATGATATTATTGTGCCATCACAAGAGGCGCAAAGACACATGTGTTTGAGACTTTCAGATGATATGTGAACGCCACCCCCCTGAGAAGTACTAATGTATGTGTGACAAAACGCACAGACACAGACAAATGCCATGTAATTTATTTCTCCTTTTGTTTTGATTTTGTTTCCCTGGTATTGTAATGTGCTGTGTACACAAAAAATTGCTACCTCATGAGTTGTTGTTGTTGTTTCTGGGATTTTTTTAGCTGATAAGATTTGTTTAACCCTTGTATTTCTGATACACGAAATAAGTATTTATAATTCACAGAGACTGAAGCACAAAATTTGATATATATGGGTAATGAAATGAAAGAACTAACTACATAAATAAACTATAATTATTCAAGCGAATTTTTGAAATAAATATAAAATACAGGCAATACAAAATATTGTTGAAAGCTTCATGTGGGTACTGGTACACATCTTGTGTACATGATGTTTTTAAGCGCTTTGTGTAGTAATTATCACAATAAATCTTGACAATGTTAATAAGAACATTTGTTAGCGCTTTTACCTTACTTCTTTGTCAAATTGGCAATGATGAAAAGATGAAGATTGTGCATTATCTGTCCACTAATACCTCACTGTTTGTATACAGCACATCTTTGAGCCATATTTTCAATACACACTATTTTGCAATTTTAAAGATGTATAGTATATGTGTGGGACTTTAAACACATTATAATGTCACATATTTTTGTGAAGAAAATGAACTACCTTTTTAGAGTATGTTGTTCAAAGTGCATTCAAATTTTTGTTTACGCTATCAACGAATATTTGGTTCCTCAGCATTTATTTCATTTTTACAGTTATTACCATTTTGTGAATTTTTTCTGTACTACAAATATTTATGAAACTTCAAAACAAGCAGTTTTTTTTAACACATAGTTTGGTTTCCTTTTTATTATTCTGTGCCAGTTTGATTCATGTTCAATGATTTAGAATCATGAACAAAAAAAAATTAAAAAACAACCTTTTCACCTCACTTAAATGGGATATATCACTCTTAATATATTCTGTTGTAATTGTCATTTTTTATGAGATTATAATATTGCTATGTTATTGATGAATGAGATTTTAATGAAAATTGTTAGAGGGTACTTGTAGTGGCCATTGTAAATATTTGATATTTGTTGAAAATCTACCTCACTAACTAATTGAAATAAGAGAGATAGGCCATTTTAGGTTTGAATATATCAATCTCTCTGCCACTGTAGTGTATTTTGAGAGCATTTATTTTGTTGTCCTTTAAGCTTAGAGGTATGAGTTTGTATAAATGGAAGGTTGTTAGATGTTTTGTGGATTTCTGCAGGGAATATAATTTGTTTGTCTACATGCATCCACTTTTCGTTGTTCTTTGTCTTCGGCCCCATTGTTCTAACGGGTCATATTGTATTATCTTTTTTTGCTGTAGAATTAAAGTTTTTTCCATTTTGAATGTGACATTATCTCTCACGAAATGATGTTTTGATTGGATGAATGTATACATGTATTATAGGATTGTTTGCTTCTAGATTCACGCACAGTGTTTGGTGTAGTGAAATGAGATTGTATAGTTTAATAGTAGCATTAGTAAATTGATGTTGTATAACCGTTATGGTATGTGTAGACTGTAAGCAATTCAGCCACATGGGTCTCCAACAATGGATCTCCAACAATGGATCTCAAACAAATTACATCCAAAAGAAAAAGGAGGAATGACAAATTATTAACCTTGCACTTCGTAGGAAGTGGGTAATAAAGAAGAAAATGAATTAAGTCAAGGTAACATTTGTTTAGGGATCATATCGTATGATTTTTATTTCCAAAATGCTGCAAGATCTATTGAAATAAGTATCCTCACATAATATACGTATATGTGTATGTCACTTTATGATACTAATTATGAAGAAATAAAGTTGATAGTGATATTACTCAAGTCAGTAATAACTTAATATTGTCAGTTCACTATTTCTAAAAATGAATCGCCCACTGCTCAATTTTGATCATCAAACCTTGCCATATTGTCACAGCCAAAATTAATTTTCAAACTCTGGCCAGTATAACCTGAAAGAAAGTAATAAGAATCTGTGTGGAGCTAGAAGGGCATTAACACATATATTAATTACACACATAATTCCTTCCTGGCTTCAATCAGGAAAGATATTCTGTTAACCTGTAAGAATTAATGTTGCATTTACTAATACAGAGATTGTTTGATGGATAAAACATATTGAGCCAAGTACAGAAATAAGCAGCCACATTCTTAGAGAAGTTGTATGAAATTTGGTGTCCAAGTATGTATTGATCACACACTGGTTATGCAATACTTAAAATCATGCTATTTGTTGCGATTTAATTTTATTACAATTGAAATAGAAATAATAATCATCCTTCTATTTTATAACGGGTTGAAATGTTTTCTGCAACTCTTGATCTTTAGGCACATTTTAAAAGGATAAAATGGTGTCTTATCCTATATCCATCAAGTCATTACAATGAGTCACAGATACACTGTAGCTTCTGTTTGGAGCTGTCTTGACTGGAATAAGAAAAGGCTGCTATTTATGGTAAATTTGATTTAGAAGGAAATCTTACAATCATTCCCATGTGACATTCTCTCATGTACTTGTTTTATTGGGCCTTGCTTCCTAAAATAATGCTCATGTGTTTATTTCTCTATAATAATTATAGCAATGTTTTTAACAACAGAAATTATGAGGAGATGAAAGGTTTAAAGTTCATATGACAAGGAGGATTGTGTTTTGTGAATTCAGTACTAATGCCCTTTCATGCAGTGAGTAGATACAATTACTACTATTCTAAAGAATCAAATAAGATTTTGTTTGCAAGTTAAGAAATTTAACCTGATAGCAAGTCAATATGATGTAGTTGAAATCAGTCTGTAAAGCAGTTGGTGTAAATACAGAGCATTTCAGTTCTGATCCAAAAAACTTTATTTGGAGAAAAAAAAATTCAAATTATTGATGAAGCACCCTACCAAAATGTTTGTGAAACAAAGCATTCCTATTCGTGGTCAATGAGACTATATCATTTCTTTTCAAAAGACGAATTTTGATTGTGAAATTTTCAAAAGAAGATGCTTGTTTGAATACCTCCACATTGGTTCGTATCTCTTGTATCATGCAGGTAATTCATTTAACTCCCAGAAAAAAAATTGTTTCTCGATCTGCCATGTGGGCTGTTTTGCAAAAGAAAGGAAGAAGAATATATGTGTTTTACAAAATTGGATAGTTGTCATGGATGGGTAAGTGGAGGAAATTACTGAAAACTGAATTTGATTATATAGGTAATGGGTTATTGAATGATCCATTTTAGAAAGCTAGATTGTAGTACATTCGATCAGTAGAGATAGTGCGGTGTGTATAGAGTGAACTAAATACAAATTGAATTAAATTGAACTAGTAATTACTATTACATTAACCATTGATGGTGTATGAAGAGGAAATCATTTGTAAAGTGCATGATGATAAAAACACTATTTTGTGAGGATTGGGTGTCGGGAGGACCTTGTGGGCCCTCTATCAGATACTCCCCTCCTAATTTGTATCTCAGGGAATAAATGCTATATGTTAAGATAAATACCTGAGCCTTTTTTTGTATTATGCATGCTTTTGTTTCCCATGTTATAATGTGTGATAACAAAAGATAGAAAGTTTAATGATGTCTCACAGGAGAGATATATCAGGGATATCATTCAGGCGTTATATAGGTACATGTATATGTATATATATATATTTATGGAATATATATGTGTGTGTGTACCTATGTCATGGATCCTGACTTTTTTCTTTTCTTTTGTCTTAATTGTATTTGTACATTTGTTGAATATATTCAATTTTATACTGTGTAACATGCTTGCTATTTTCTTTCTATCTCTTGCATTTTTTTTCAAGCTTCTTGCAGTTTTAGTGCTATTAGATGATAAATACCCTGTTACTATACAGACTTTGAGTAACTTTTTAGCATGTATCAGTAGTGTATAATGTAAGAGACAAAATAAGGAAGACTTCAAATCTATTTGAACGTGTGATTTGGAGCACTTTGGAGGATAATGCTGTGTATAGTTGTAGCACACTAATGAAATGATTGTACTGTTCACAGTGTATTTACTGATTGTGGGTTTCATGTCATAACCCAACTCACTGTATACCAGAGAAATCACATCAAGGCAATGGAATCTAATCCCCATTATTCTGATCTTCAAACAAATGGACTTGCTCCTTTTTGTTACAGAATCGGGGCATTTCACTCACTCACTCACATATATGTATTGTATTTCTCAGGGAGCTCTCATCAACTCAAATTTGAAAGAACTGTACTTGTAACCTTCTGTGGATGAGTGAAGGCACAGTCAAGTAGTTGTAAGAAAATGAAATCATTGCCAAACTTGTGGATTATTTGTATCTTTGGATTCCATTGTCTTTATTATGTTGTTTTTCTCTCTCTCTCCTTGATAACTATCTTATGGGGCATGACTTCCTGGTCATCATTTGGGTTTTAAACAATATTCCATTAATTGCAGGGCCAACTTACCCTGTCCAAATGATATGTGGTATAACGGCTCCCGTCTCTCATCACCAAGGGAACCTTCAAAGATTCCATTTCACCATACAGAGGTGTGAAAGCACTGGAAGGGAAGGGGCCCGTACACAATGTCAATAGAATATACAGTAAATGGTATGACACCAATATTGTTTGAAGTTGTAGAATTTTCTGGGCAACTACAACAAGAAAGAAAAAATGAAAGGGGGGGGGTGATTCATATTTAAATGAAAATTTAAATACATCTACAGAGGTCATGCCCCATAGGTATAGGAAAAATGCACCATACACTTTGAGCAAGTTAGTAGTAAAGAAACAAATTACATATATCTTGTGTATAAAACTTAACACATCAGTGTGTACGGTTATCTAATTTGTTGTGCTTGAATTTTTTATTTTCTTCTTAATTTCTCTCTATTCTCAAAATTATGATTCTCCATTTTAAGAAAAAAAGAAAGAAAAGATATTGTTATATTCAGTATTGGTGAAGGAAATTGTGTTTTATATTTCACTACTGAATTCAATTCTGATTGTACATTTGTTGTTCTTTTTTTCCATTTCTAATGATATCAAGAATCATGTTTGTGTCTGTTTATGTTTGTCTATTCTTGTACTATGAGGTGTTTGGTATGTCATGCACAGCTACAGGAGATGTATCATATATATTTATACAGTGCAAGTGCCGATACCTTCAATGTACAGTCCAGAAACACATTAAATTTAAAGATACTCTGTAACATTTTCATTGTGTACTTGTGTCATGTGTTATTAGGTTATTTTCTGTGTTTCTTTCCAAAGTGAGATATTTTTTAATATTACTCTTCGATCTTTGCTTCTCTAGGGTTCTCTCTCTCACTCTCCCTCCTTTTCTCCTTTTGTTTTGTTTTCCTTATGTGTGATTTTTTCATCAGCAATTAAAATAAAGTTAAAAGAATAAGAGAAAGAGATGGTAATGCATTTTTGAAAGCGAGTGGGAGGTGGTGGTATTAAAAGCAAATGTGTGAAGAAACACTTTAATGAAATGAACGAGAAAGAGAGAGAGATGAACGGAGCTAAAAATGAAATGCAAACAATGTCAGAGGTTAATATTACATTCATAATTTACTTTATTGTAAATGAATTAAAAAATAGTAATCTTTCTGACCCTCATCACAAGTAGACGTAGGAATGCTTTTAGTGAAATTTAAAATGATATATCATTCAATTAAAAAAAATCATATTACAAGTGTATGCCCCCCCCCCCAACAACAACATAAGAAATACACTTGCTCAAAACTCAAACTCTGTCCATTGTGTAGTTTAATTTTGTGCGTAAATTTTAGTACAATGGCATATTTGATAATTGCATACATATATGTCATGTGGGATATATTGAACATTACATGCATCAGGCATAAATTGATGTGAAATATTTTGAATATTATAATGCAAAACCATGCAAAATAATTTCAAGAAAAAAAAATCTATGAAAGCGGGATGTTTCTCGCAAACTACTAAGTAGTAAACCATGTACAAACATTGATAATTAGCATGAGTAGATGGAAGTTTGTCAGGTCATGTACATATCTTGTTTTCACATGGTCGCATGCCTTCATGTCCCTTGTTTCATAGTATTAATTTGCTCAGCATGAATCAACGTTTAACTTAACAAAGTCACCAAGACCAGGGAGGTGCCGAGACGGAATTTGAAATAAAAAATGCATTAGAGATTTTGAGTATCATATCGTTCGTGCTGCATGATGAAAAGCACATTTAGAGAGAGATGGGGAGGGGAGGAGTGAGAGTAAAGATATTTTTTTTAAAGATGGTGAATGTGATTTTTGCGAATTAACCACCATTAATAATGTGTAAACTAATAGAAAAAAGGCAAGAACTACGTGTAAATAATACGCATGTATAATAAGAATATAAAGAGATCGGATAGGGGTAGTATAAAAATCTTTTACATATCAGTTTTATTATCAATTTTCACTTCAATTGAATCTGTTAATCATAACTGATAATGATTATGCTATGACTATGAGAGCAAGAGAGAGAGAGAGGACTATATAGTGTAGTACACAAAATACATAAACAGAGTGAGTGGGAGGAAATCAATGTCCATTTGAATTTCTAAGAAATGACATGATCACGAATTATACAATACAATGGGAGGACGAAAGAGAGAGAAAAAAAAAAGTCTTATAGGCCTACGTCATAAAGGCAGATGTAGAGTAGAGGGAGAGGGATAGAGAGACGGAGAGAGAGGGAGAGAATTGAAGATTCATGCCCTTTTCGATTTCTGAGAAATGACACATCACGTTGGGAATATGCAAAGTTTGCCCGTTCCCGTCCAAAACAGTAAGCTGAGTCACATAACTAATGCTATACATGCACAACATGTACGGTGTAAACCAAATGCTTCCCGGTAAATACTCTACTTGCGTAAATACACTTATGTAAATAACGATAACAAGAGGTCACCTCATTTTCAAGTCGTAATATTTATATAATATAATACAGTAAAGGTATATAGTTCACCACATCATATTATAAGATACACACGAGAGGAGAAGAGAGGAGCATAATATTAACTTCGCAAGCGCTTTCGATTCATCCTCATCAGGTGAAGACTACATATGACACACACACACACACATATATAATATATATATATATATATATATATATATATATATATATATATATATATATATATATATATATATATATGTATATATGTGTTCTGATGCATAATTGCCACTGATGGCAATAGTGAATTAACATCTTCTTGTTAATCTTTTTATTTTACGCCAATTCATTAATGTTTATCGGAACTTCGGACGACTTTCATGTTAAAATAAATTTCAAAATGGTTATTATTTTTGATCATTAAAAATATCCATTCCGGAATATGGTTAGTTCCTGGTACATGTATGTTATGGGTTCCTCTCATGTTTCCAAGTTTAACAGATAATTCAGTACCATTTAAAATGAGATGATACTTTATGGTCCAAAATGATTAGCAAAATAGGCGCGAATTCGTTTAAAATAATAAACGGCGAAAGTGACTGATGCGGCGTGTTTATGTCAATTGTGAAACATGCATTGATTATTGTAGCTGGTTCAAATGTGGGGGGGGGGGGGGGTGTCTCCTAAATCGATTTGAATATGAACATAGCTTTGTGAGTACAAAATTGCACTGGCAGTAAGATGACCCAGAAAAAAGTACCAATATTGTATTTCACAAACTTTTAAAAGCCTTTGGCGTTGTTTGGGGGAATAATGATGTGAAATTTTAGATTGTATGCAAACACAATTAGATTACGTGCTCATCACCATGAATTATCACATGACATTTTTTCACTCAACCGTATACAATGTCCCTTGTGTATGCCTGAGCGGTCCTACAGGGTACAAATGTCTCTGCACATGTTTTGTTTCCATTTAAGAACTATAGACAACTATTTACCTCCAAGCTATATGTTATTCAGTGGTGCTGCGGTTTTGTTGTATCGTAAAAGCTATCATACTAACTACACAGTGTATAACCTTCACATTGATGACGTACAACACAGTACTACCAGTATACATGAGTCAAGGCCCACATAGTCCTATGATATGATGCAGGCATTAATACCAAGATCATGGAACACTCGTTATAATTATACATTTGCATACAACTGTAGCTTTGTATGATGAAGCCAGTGGGTTTGTTTTCTAGCGTAATGATAGCACATATTATAAAACATGGACACGATCAAACATTGCAGCCCTTTATGACGACATAATAAAGAAAGAAACCAATGACCGGTTGACTGTCCATTATATAGGTTCAAAGTTCACGGTCAAAAAAATACATAGTCTCCGAAAACAGACACGTTTATAATCCATAATATTCTGGACAATTCTAAAAAATTATCTTCTAACATATCGTTGTAACATTTTGTTCACAATAACGTCTAAGTCTTACATTTGTTTTTCTATCTTGACCTCATTATATATATTTTTTTTAATTCTTCATTTGTGTACTATGATGGTAATTTCTTTGTGCATATTTAGAAAATGCATGTAAACAAACAAAATATCTGAATATGATTAATAAAAGAATGTAGAGATAAATAATTGATATGGGGGAGGGGTTCTATTGTAGCTTGATTTTTAGAATTTGGGTAGTGTGTGTCTTTTTACATTCTTTGCCACTACGTAGTAAAAAAAAAATGTTGGTGTTTGATTATCAAACTACAGAAGATAAACGTTCATTTGGTAATATTAGGAAGAACTCTAACCCTCACCGAATTAACCTTATCATTGTTTACTTACTAGTAAAGCACCATAACATGTTTTCACATCAATATGTAAAATAAGATAGCATGTGATAACACTATAGCAAATTGATGCAGCAAGTTTGATAACTAAAATCATAAGGATAAAAAATACAGATTATATTCACACTTAGTAGTTATATACTATATATATATATATATATATATATATATATATATATATATATATATATATATATATATATTATGTGCATTCATGATTATATACAACTTATTAGAATGGTATGGAGGTATATAGGTATAGATTAAGTTATAGTGTAGTTACATGTTAATTAGTATAGTAATGTGTAATCTAATGATGTGATAGTATAAGAGTAAGGATATGTAATATAACAGTAATAATATTATAATATAATATGGTAACAATATATTGAGGGTAGTGCGTGTTAGCTTGAAATAATGCACTTATCATTCTCGTCGAAAATTCCCACAGGTTTGCAACATACGAAGCAAATATTTGAATTTTTATCATTTACCAAAAACACTAAGGTGGCAAAAAGGAAAAAAGATATATTTAGTTCAGCCGTGAATGTAACCAAGCTACCAAAAAGGAGAAATGAAAGTAAACATCCTGAGAAATGTGTTCTATGTCAAAACGATGAAACAGTACAATGGCTGTGTTTTCTTAAACCTTAACATGTATCAACCATTCCCACTGTGTTACTACTCATTGCTTGCACTGAGATGTGAATTTCACGCATCGTATATTTCACACTTCCCACTTGAACAAAGAACATAAACAAAACCACAAAAATTACAAACCGCACACAGAGGGAATGAAAAAGAGAACCCTTGATGTTGAAGAGTCTATCTTTTATGTTTTTTATGAGAATTAATATTACACTAATAACCTATGTAAAAAATAAACATAGGCCTTGTGATCATGCAAAATCAATTCTCGGGTTGTCTTTGTTTTATTTTATTTATTTATTCAGCAAGATAACGAATACAAAAAAAATCCAAGTGACATATACTTTTGATACACAAAAGCAAATATGGATATATTTCTAACGAAGACATCGTAACAAGTTTAGAAGTATAGGACTAGGAGTGACAATAGTAGTAGCAGCATCAGTAGCAGTAGTAGTAGTATAAAACGAGGTAGCAGTGGTGCTGGTAGTAGACATAGTAGAAGTAGAACTGTTAATAGTTGTAGTAGTAGTAGCAATTGCAGTAGTAGTAGTAATAATAGTAGTAGTGCTAGTAGTAGTACCAGTAGTGTAGTAGTACTTGTAGCAGCAGTAATTGTAGTATTTAGTTGTAGTAGTAGTAGCAGACTAGCAGTAGTACTAGTAAACCGTAGTAGTAGTTGTAGTAGTAGTGTAGTAGTAGTAGTAGTAGTAGTAGTAGTAGTAGTAGTAGTAGTAGTAGTAGTAGTAGAATTAGTAGTAGTAGTAGTAGTAGTAGTAGTAGTAGTAGTAGTAGTAGTAGTAGTAGTTGTTGGTGTTGCTTGTTTTCTTCAATCTTCTTCTTCTTCTACTTCTTTTTATTTACCTAAGTAGTAGAATAGTTTTTGTTGCAGCATCTGCAGCAGAAGATGTTGTAGTAGAAGTAGCAGAAGCTGTTGTAGTAGTAGTAGTAGTAGTAGTAGTAGTAGTAGTAGTAGTAGTAGTGGTTGTTGTAAGTATAGTTAGTAGTAGGAGTAGCAGCAGCAGTATAGTAGAAGTAGTAGTAATGGTTGTTGTTGTTATAGCAGTAGTAGTAGTAGTTGTAGTTATTATTGTGTAAACAGTAGCAGCAGTATATTAAAAGTAGTATTTTTTTGCTGTTGTAGCTGTATATCAGAAGTTATAGTTTACAGTAGCAGTCAAAGTAGAAGTAATTTAAGTTGCTTCTTGTTCTTATAAAATCTTCTTTTATCCTTTCCTTTTTATCTAAGTGGCAGTATAGTATTTGTTGTGTAAGTAATATTATTAGAAGAAGTAGAAATAGTTAAAGTAGTAGTAGTAGTAGTAGTAGTAGTAGTAGTTGTTGTAGTAGTAGTAGTAGTACAAATATTACAGATCTGAATCGAAGTGGTTAAATTGAGAGTAGTAGTATACAGCCATCATCAAATACTGTATGTGATGTCCAGTAATTAATGGAAGAAGAACACTAAATACAATTACATGTATTTCAATTTCAATGGATGGTCAACAACGATCATGTTATTGACCTTTCAGAACATACCATATGTTTCGCATGATTATAAATTATCAAATATTGTAAGAGTTTATGTAAATTTCATACCGTACGTAAGAGATAAGTGCTTTAACTAATCTATATTTCATAACTTATTCAAAAGACTGTCGGCTACAAAATCTACATAGTCATTTATTGCCATGTCTTATCTTTCATAGAGTTAAAAATTACGCCATTTCAATTACGCATTCCGTTTCTGAAATAGTGTAGTTATCATTAAGATATTCGCGTAGAAGTAAAATGTATATTAGCCCATCATCTTTGATACAATGGTGTGTATTTTAATACCCTAATATTGCTTCTAGGACTCACGGTGGGATTATGTCATACGTCTCTATCATGACTCACATTTCAATAGGTGATACACAAGGGTATGGAAATTGCCAAAGGCTGATATAGTGATCATCACTGTTTTCCCCACCAATCCGGATACACATGTTCTTGTTTGTTATCTAAAATCAAAGAGAAAACCAAATACAGTAAATAAAGAAAAACATAATCATTTTCAACACATTATCATTCACTGTAAAGCTCTGCCGCAGCTTCGAGAATGTTCCGGAAAGAACGCTCATCTTACTGTGCTCAATTCTAATTCTTTAAAAATAAAATCGTTTCTGAAATAAAAACTTACCACACCCAAAGTTACATAACAGATCCTGTTCTGAAGCCCTTCATGTCGAAATAAATGGCTATTTCAAAATAGTTTTTTACTTTTTATTGTTTATCATATCCGGACAGAAACTAACTATGTTTAGTTCCTGGTATGTTGTGGGTGTATATACATGTAAAAGGTCAAACATACCATGACGGCCTCCTTTATAATCATAAAAAATAGACCTGACATAAAACGTTATTCTCACATTTCCGCTTGTAAATTATATTATTCAGCACCATTCAAAGTGAGATGATGCTATATAGTTCGAAATGATTACCAAAGTGGGCGTGATTTTTTTTTAATTAAACGGCGAAAGTGATTGATGCGGCTTTTTTATGGTAGTTGTGTGGTTGTGTAGCATGCATTGATCAAGTGGTTGGTTCAAATCGGTTTGAATATGAACATGGCTTTGTCAGCATAAAAAATTCCCTGGTAGCAAGATGACACAGAAAAAGATACATGTAGGCCTATGTCCAATATTGCATTTTACACATTTTTGAAAGCCTTTGCTTCTTATCTTTGCATTTATTTTTAATTTATGATACGGTGTATTTTTATTAGGTGATTAATAATAAATATATACTTTCATTTTCAGAATATACAATGAAGGGAATGCCACTGTACTTTTTACCATCCCTGGTGATATTCTTTAACCCTTTTAAAAATTGTATATTGAAACGACTTTGAGTCAAACATGTTTACTACAGTATATCATCACGCATCACAGTTATATGTAGGCCTATAAACCGTGAAACTGCGTTTTGCAAAAGTACTAACTACAATAAATATTGTACCATTGAGTGCCTAGTGCACAAGCCGCTCGATGCCCACGCAATTTGCATATTTTAAAACCATTCTATCTTACGTGCATTCATTCAATATTGATGATTACTACAAAAACATATCACTTTAAATTCAAGGGCAATAACCACTGTTGGTTACAGGTATATTCATAGCGTTTGGGATGCTCAGTGAATAGCACATGCTATGGTGTAGGTCTACAGTAAGCGATTATTGGGGGTCATGTCCGGACAACGCTGAAATCATTATCGATGGGACAATGTTTTTTACTCAATTTAATTCGATTTGTTTTCAATTATTATGAAACAAGATATTTGATGCCCGGTGGATGAAATCACTGAGTGAAGTTAGCTTGGGATTTAATAATAACATGTTGTATGAACTAAAAACGAATAGCTATTTCGTGGAGAAGTATATTGAGCTTATTATCATAATTTGATCATGTTAAATTATTATATATTATTTTTTTCTATTTTGCAGTGTTATTGATACCATTAAATCAATCGTAAAAAATTGTTATCATTATCATTTATTATCATTATTGTTATGTTGCCTACAAACTTGTTCTATTGATTCAAAAAAGTAATTTATAACAAATTCGATGGAAACAATCACATAAGCAGATTATGCTTTTGTTTTTAAATATTGTGATTCATTTTCTAGGTGAGACGGTTAATATTATTATAATCATATCTCACTTAATCAAGATCAGGATTACTTTCAAAATGGATGACAGACTATGATCAGCCGGATCCGTCTTATGATCGTCTATTTTTGTTGTCTGCCGCTATATCGGTCTTTTTTCTTTATTCGTTTCCATTATCTTAATTACTACTAGCCAGTATTAAAATGACCATGGCCTCAGAGAAGGACAAAGAGAGAGAAAGACAGAGACAGAGAGGGGGAGGGGAGGCAGAGAGAGGGAGACAGGATGAGAGAGAGAGAGAGACAGACACAGAGAGACAGAGACAGAGAGAGACATATACAGAGGGACAGAGAGGGACATATATATATATATAGAGAGAGAGAGAGAGAGAGAGAGAGAGAGAGAGATTCTTTCTTTCTTTTCCTTCTGTATCTTATCAACGTAAGTGACCAACAACAAAAAACGCTTGATAAATGCAAACATTCATCGCGTGTTTATTATATTAACTTTTGAAAAAGCAAAAAGATCGATCTTCGTATTCTAAGAATTTAAATCAAATTATTCTCAAATAAACAGAAAGTCAGCTTCCTACGTTTATCTTTTTTGCCAATTTTTTTCTATTTCGGTTTATTGGTTATTGAACATTATCTGTATAATTTGTATACGAATATCGCAAAGAATGCATGAGAAATATAAGACTCAAGAAAGAATATAAAACTCCTGACTCAAGAAATATGAGAGCAAGTATAAAATTATGATTTCAACTGAGAAAAGTTTCATTCCGTTCAGTTTACTTCATTGAATTTACATCTAATTCTATCTAAGTAAGATCGTTACATTAATAACAGAAAAAATGTATTGGAATAAGATGAACATCTATGAAACTATCATAAAAGGGCATAGTTGTTAGAAATACCTTTTTTGTGGTTCAAACTGCTTCTCCAATAGGTATGATGTAGCACTGGGGAGAAAAACAAAGAACAGATAAAGTATAAGTTAATGTAGTTCATAAATTAATTCGACTTAGTTCATAGAAAAACCTCAAATTGATAGATTGATTGAAAGAGTGATATCAAAGAGAAGAGATCGTGCACAAGAAGCGAACCGTATTATATAGATACATTCAGTGAAAGTCGCGTAATTGTTTTTAATGCTGTGTTTCCACGACTTCTCCACGCTTTACATGCAATTTAAAAGGTTAATGGATCTGTAGATAATAAGCACAAAATTAATGTCTAAAAGCGATTGGAGCATAACGACAGCATACTTTGTTTTGTTTATGTACCGAAAAACCCTAAACGATGTGCAAAATAACCCCGTAGATTGGGAGAGTTAATTGTAACATTGAGATAGTTCAACATGAATTTATTTCCTAGAAACAACACGCTATCAAAATAATGTATAGATACATTGGGATACATTGACTAAACATTATTATGATTATCAAATAGAACGTTCTTAGATGGTTTTATAAACCAGGTACCCATGTACTGCACCTGGGTAGCGAGAGACTTATGGGGGTAAAATTTTTCTTATGAAATAAGAACCTAAAGGCTAGGAGTCCCGATATAGTTACACAAAATTACACATAGTTACAGAGAATTACACATAAAAGTTGCATAATCTTGTGTTACATCTTATCAACGATGTGAAGGAAATGAATAAAATGAATTTGAATTTGAATTTGAATTAGGGGTATTAACATGACCCCGGATATGTTAACCACTACTCTTGAGAAAACAATAGAAATATCAGTATTATGAAAGATAATTTGACTTCATTTTAACTCGATAGATTAAAGTTATCAGTTTTATTATGTTTTGATGCACTTTATTTAACGAGATAATTTTTTTAATTAATATTATAAATATAGGTCTATAATTATGTATGATTTTTTTTCTCGTTTTCATTAAAACAAAAGAATTTCAAATACACGCGTGCTTAATAATATTCTTTGTGGAGGATCGAATAGACAAACTGTGTAATATGGTCTATATGCATTAAAGTGATATCCATATATATTCTACATTGCTAAGAATACAGCTCATGCTTGTATTTCAATTGTGTCCATATTCAATCGATTTTTACGGGTCAGTTATAAAATATGGAGAGAAACTCATCATGGAAAATTGAATGGCCTCAATTCAGATGAGTGAGCACCGAAATTGATGTTTTTTTTTATAATAGGCTAGCGTAGATGAATGATAACCCCCTAAAAAAATAGATGATAGTTTGTTTGTTTTTTACTCTTTTTTTTGTCCCCTCCAGTTTTATAGCTGATGGGAACGATGGAACAAATGAGCATAAAAATGAAGCGATATAACCATTTAACATAATTATTTTCAAAATGATTATAGTAATTTTATTTACCTGCCTCATCAGCATCAATGATGTTCTTCCAGAAGGCCCTGCAATTGTTATTTCCCCAGCAGTTGCCAGGTACTACACCTGGGTGGAGGTGGCAAATTTGGATTAATATCTCGACTAAAAATATTAAAGCCCGGCGGCTGAGATTCGAACCCTCAACCCTTAGATTTAGAGTCTGGTGAATAAACCGCTTTACCACAACACATCTACGGTACGTTGGTAACTGCATAATCTTCGAAGTTTTTTTAAAACTGATAGGGTTAGAAATTAAAACCGACAATCATTTTCCACTTTTTGTCCGATATTTTTCAACGTTGGAATTAAGATTCGGGGTTTGTTTATCTGCTTTTATGAATTAAAATTAAAATTAAAATAAATATGTAACAATTCAACTCCTTTTTTGACCATGTTAAAGTGTTATATATCATTCCTCAATATGTTATATATGCAAGAACAGATGTGGGAGGTAGATGTGTGTGTAAATGAACAACAGCTTCCCCAAATAAACAAACGAACAAACGACAAAACACATCGACAACAACAACTCAACAAAAATGGCTTCCCTGCAGATTATGTGAAAGGTTGAATTTAATTAATCTAATCAAGCAGCGATAAACCTTACCCCTTCTCACCCGGGTATTGTGATCATGCTGATTAACTCATGAATAACTAATAACACAGCTTATACAATGTGTATTTTTCACAAACAATAGCTTCATGGCCAGGAAATGCAGGAAATATTAACCCTTGACTGTGTGAAATTACCCATCATACTAACAAGGGAAACGCAATGGATTGTGAAGATCCAGAGTTGAGGGTTGGGGGGGGAGGGGTGGTCCACACAATGAAGAATTTAATTCATTAACATTTTGCCGGGGATTGTTATTGTATTAAAGAAAATAAGATCATTGGTTATTTTTTAGAATAAATTGGCCTCGATTAAGCACATACACCGATTAGGGACATATATTGATTAATTCACCGATACCGCTTATTACGGGCTTTATTGCCCCGCCCCCTCCCTCTACAGAATTAAACCTTACGTCATCAAGCGATTTCCATTTCAAAACAAAATGATTGATACTTCATCACTTGATACTAGATGATCCTGAAACACTTATCTATAGGACAATCCTGCATACATTATTCTACTAAGTAAATCCTAAGGGTTTTTATGTTCAATACACACACATACTCATCATTATTGTTTTCATTCTAAAAGGGCATGCAAAATGTTATGATGTAAAATGACAAACGTCCTGAGGGAATTTCTTTCCATTCAAACAAATAAGAGTTGGACACACGAAGGCACAAAGTATTGTTTTCTTTTTATTGATTTACTAAAAGTAAAACGAATAAATACACCAAAAGGTTTAACAACATTTTGTAAATAATCATTTTGTCCATTAACATTTCGTGGACCATATGATGATCAACCCTTTTATTGAAGCTAACTTACTTTGCACAACCTACAACCTTTGATTCTTTTGATGCCAGTAGGTTGGGGGCTCTTAATCTACATCTTTCATATTTCTATTGTCACCGTTCATACATTATATCACAATTAATGATAATAATGCGATTTATATAGCACCTTTTCCAGAGGGTACGATGCGCTGTCCCTTAGTCTATCAACACATTAAGACGAATTTACTGTATACTTTTTTATAGAGGAATATTTCCAGATGTTTTTTTTTTTTTTAATAAATAATAATAAGCATATCAGGTACACAATAACACCTGGGTGGAGAACAGCAAATGTAGATTAACGTCCTGGCAAAGGACATTAGTGCCGCGGCGGGACTTGAATCCCGTACCTTGTGATCTGCAGTCGGGTGACTTATCCTCTAGACCAAAACACCTCTAAAGAAGCTACGGAAGTACTATTTTTTAGAAGTGCAGGGTATTTTTTTTTCTGCAGGGAGTTTATTCCCTAGGCATAGGGTTTAAGGATTAAAAGGATTTGAGGCCAGTCTGTTTTGTGGATTTGGGAATGAGAAGGGAAGGAATCGATTTATAATATCAAACGTGAAAAGGTACATTATTTTATCAATAGGACATGAATGTTACTTTCGATTCAATTTCAATACAGCTTGGATCTTGCATTAATATACGATATTTTCGACAGGTCTGTGATTGAAAATGGATCTCATTAATTATAAAAGAATATAAAAAATACTAGTAAATCAGTAGTAAATCAGTTTCCGCGTTTTCTATCATGCACTTACAAAAACAAATCAAATGAAAGCTTTATTTGTGTTACAATGAATTTTTCATGCAGTGAACATATTACTTCTTCGAATATATTCACATGACACTCTGCACCGGCACATACTTATGAGCCTCAATTTTATCCAAATTTGGAAATACGAATGTGACTTATCATAGTCGAACATTTCTCCCTAAGACAGTTATGAATTAATAAGTTTACAGGAAATAAAATTAGATCATTCATTCATCTCACAAATACATTTTTGTATAATCGTTACGAAAAATGTTGAATGTACACAAATATAACATAAGCTTGGGGGATTTACAAATCATACAATATGTATAATTTCTTATAGATTGTCCTTTTCAAAGTAGTGAAGTCTCACATAATGCTCAAATTCGTGGAGATAACGGTTTTTATTAGATCGAAATCTTTCATATTATTCCATTGAATCACATAATTATAAAAATAAAATTCCAGTCTTGGAAATCTACCTTTTAAATTAAGCATTTTCTTTGCTTTCATACCGCTGCTAAACCTGACCTGGAGAATTCCATCTAAAGCGAGGGAACAACTAGGGATAAAGTACTGAATTTTCGTTAATGAGAGGTCAGTAAGAACATAATTATTATGTATCTATGGCCGTGTCCTTCACGATAATAGATGAGTTTGACCATCGTAAACAACACACACATATGGAACATGCATCAGCGAGCGTGATTCTTTATTTCCTTTGAGCATTCAAGACTGATTGCCTTCAATCTTAGGCCAATTTCATCCATTTCCAGCCCCCATATCGCATACATTATCTCTCCCCGCTGTCCTCCCTCCCTCTTTCATTTCCAATCTCTGTTTTAGAAGATGGCGACGAGCTCTAATTTCTTTCCCTCTCAGCTCATCTTCTTCTCATCAAGAGAGCGGAATTGACCATGAGTGACCATTGGTCAGCTGCTTAAGACTGACCGCCTAGCCGCCTGGTCCAAGCAGACGTGTCCGTGTGAGAGAAAAAACCCGCCAAAAACCAAACAAGAGCAAAACCAATCGATGTTGATTTGCATTTTGCGCCTTCATGTCAGTTCGTTGACCGTCTATTTCTATATTTCTATTTCTGGTATTGTCTGTCTGGATATTCGCCCCCAAATAACACTTTGGCTTCGATTGAGCGTAGTTGTTCCTTTATCTATATAAGCAAATTGGTTCCTTTATCAAATAGTCAAAATAACGTTTTACTTCGTTCCCTGATTGCAAAAGCAACACAGATCATTACATGTACATTACATTATTTTTTTTAAATTGGTAATACCTTTAAACGATGAAATGGAATCATTAGTGAGTGCGTGCATGCAAAAGAAATCAAACAATATTTTGATATTCTTAAACACCTTAAACAAAGTTTAGATTTGACATTTTGTCGCCACAAGCAGTAAAATGCAAGATAGATAGTTTCAGTACCAGTTTCATTATTCATTTCCAACAAAACCGTTATTTTGTCAAGAAATCATATATACAATTCAACATTCAATAATATAATATATTTTACATGGTTTAAAGTTATGAAATAGAAAGTATACATAAATATCCAGTATAATGGGTGTTTTAAAGTTTATTAAGGATAAACCTGTGGAAATGGAGAGATCCACTGAAAAGCAGAGCTTGTAAAATGTGGATCCCTCAAAATAATGACAAACATAATTTGTGTAACATGTAAATATATTGACTTGAACAAAATATTTATACATAGATTACCAAAAAGTGGCGGAATAATAATACAATTATAAATCCGTAATTTGAAAAATTGTTTAGTTCACTAAGCTATAGAGTTTAGTGAACACTGGAAAGGTCAAAAGATACAATGACGACTGAGAGATAAAATATAAATGTATACAAATAATTTTAAAAATACATAAGACAATAGAAAATAAGGCAAGTAAAGAGAAAAATGGAAGAATAGAAAATGTTGCTGCATATGTGAAGAGTAAAGAGGAGAGGTGGAAAGGAGAAGAAAGGAAAGAGAGAGAGAGAGAGAGAGAGAGAGAGCACGAGATGTGCATATTGCAGGAGTAGTGGTCATTATAGTAAGATACATACAAAGCGTTAAAAAAAAGTAACGGGAAGACGTACTTTGACAATGCACTGATATTAATTTGTATTGTAAGGAAGTATAAGAAACAATTTTGATTTTCTCTTAAATGAATTAAGAGAGAGGGCAAATCGAATGTCATTATGAAGAGAGGTCCAAAATTTGAGGGCTGTATAAATAAACGTGTTTTTAGCTAGAAGGGTTCTCAGCAAAGGTACATGAAAGTCATTACAATGCCGAGTTGGGTACCTATCAGACGATAGGGTGAACATCATCAACAACGAAAGGAAGCATGTTATTATTTTAAGAATACATAAACTGGCCTAACTGAAAGAGATAAAGATCTTTAACTTTCAGTATTTTTAAAAATTATTTTTATCATAGATTTATTCTTCTTTAACATAATTATTGCTAAAATACAATTTTAATACAACTTAATTCATTTACTTCCAATTCATCCTAAAGTCATCATTTTGATAACATATCATGATGTCTTTGTTTCAAATTGTCTACATTGTATATTTGTTGGTATGAAACATTTCACTTTATTTGCCCGCTGTGCATTATTGTCTTTGATATCTTTTTCAGGGCGCACATGATTGTTAATAGTTGATGATTATGATCCACTTCATAATAATGTGAGGGGAAATGCGTGATTTAACCTAAAATGCCTACGCCTATAGATAATTTACTGTATTGAAACCTTACTGTAAGGAAAGTTACAATACAGAAATAATAAACTTTACTTTCTATACCTTCATTCACGTATGTATTTAACATTCAATTAGTTATACAATTGGTGACCTGTATGCTATGATGATGTAAGCCTATATAATATGCATTATGAAGAAAAAGATCGAATCAAATCAAATCTTGAATGGTGACCAGTACTTTGATTTGTAACCAAGTCGCAGTAAGTTTAAGCTGCAATGAGATTTCATTGTTAAATTTGACATATGGATTTATACATCATATTTTGCAGTTTTAAATTAACATCATGGGTAAAACTGATTTTCTTTTTTAAATCTAAGGTGTCAGTATATATATATATATATATATATCTACAATAATAATGATAATTAATACTTAGGGAGAGGGAAAGATAGAGAGAGAGAAATAAAGATATCAAAAGAGAGAAAGAGATACTTAAACAGATAGAGAGAGACAGAGAGAGAGAGAGAGAGAGAGAGAGAGAGAGAGAGAGAGAGATGGATATATTGGGCAAAGAAATGAAATGATGACAAATATCTGCATATGTATGTAATGTGTGTATCATGTGTAAGGTTAAGTAGATGCACATGTTTTGATGGAAATTTTCCACTGGTCAGCTTGGGCAGTGACCAGTGGCTGATACGTGACCGAGACATGAGAGAAAATTTAATAATGTATGATGAGGAAGTGACCATGACTGACCAGTAGTCACTATAACATGCATGATACAGTTATATATCCAAGGACATCTAATGCGGTCACTTTCAAATTGATATATGAGGTCGGTACAGCACGTTTATTCTATTACTTTATATTTTCAACAATACAAAGCATTCTGTCCGAATCTCTTCCTTTATGGAAACGATAAAGTAAAAAGTAAAGCCTTTTGTTCAACTATACCGCTCACATATTGACTACGAGAAAAAAAACAATCACACGAAAATGTATTTGTGCATTCAAGTCCATCGCTATATAATTATTTTATCTCTCTCCCACCCTCTCTCTCTCTCTCTTTCTCCCCTCTGTCCCTCACTACATATGTCTTTCTTTCTTCCCTGTATCCCAGCTTCCTCTCTCTATCCCTCTACTAACATACATGCACATACATACGCGCGCACGCCCAACACACACAGGCGCTTACGCACACCCGCACACGAACACGCGCCCAACGCCCCTCTATTTTCTCTCTATTTTTACTTCCTTATATCTATTTATCTACGTCTTTTCATTCCCTACCTTCTCCAATCTGTGTTCATCTCTTCTATATTCTATATCTTCTCTTTCCTCTCTCTCTTCCCCTATCCTTTTCTTCCTTCTCCTTCCCCATCTCTTCCTCTCTCTCTTTCGTTCTCCCCTCCCCTCTCCGTCTCCCACTCTTTCTCGATCTCCCCTCTATCTCTCTTTCTCTTTCTATAACTCTCTAGCTCTCTCTCTCTCTCTCTCTTTCTCCCTCCCTCTCCGTCTCCCATTTTATCTCCTCTCCTTTTTCTATCTCATTCTCTTCATCTAACCCTCAACCCCCCCCCCCCCCCCACCCTCTTCCGTCACCCTCTCTCTCTCTCCCATTCTCGCATTTCCTTCTCCCTACATCTCTTTCTTTCTGCTTGGCTACTGTTGTAATTTACTAATGGTCAGTTGATAGAGGTATATCACTTTCATCACAATCCGTGTTAATTACCCAGTTCTCATACCATGACTCATGGCGTACTCTCACACCAATGACCAGCTCATTCTGACCTGATCCATCAATATAGCATCATTCTGCATTTCACTCTATAATCAACTAATCTATTCATCAAAGATGCTCTTTTGAAAATGAATGAATAAACATATACATAAATAACACCATCCTGGCGTTGTAACCTTACAGTATTGGGTTAGTGTAAAAACAGCTTCCTATTTGAATGCATTTACATCATTTTGATTGTACTTTGTATATATTATAAAAGTCAATTTGAATTCTATTTTCTATCAAATCAAATCAAATCGAATCGAGTTAAAGGAAATAAAATTTAACTTTCTTATTTTACTGTTCTCAAATAGTCTTATTCGTTGTATTTATTCATACAATGCTATCAATTATTGAACATTAACTATTTTTCCTGTAACCTTTCTTCTTCCTATCAACCTTCTAATTCGCAATTTGGTTCTATTAAAAACATTTTCAGAATAACATGTTTGCTCAATTTATTGAGTTATCTTTACTTATCCTGCAGTTTTGTCATACAATAGTCGAACATGATCTACTTTGGATATGGGGACAACAAATGGGATAGAATAACCATCTTAGACACCATCAATTCCACCAGAACCAACACCAGAATCACCACTACCACCACCATCGTCATCATCATCACCACTACCAATATCAACACCACCACCACCACTATCCTCATCATCAACACCAACACCACAATCAGTATCATCATCATCACCACACAAATATCATCAACACCACCACTATCCTCATCATTAACACCACAAACATTATCATCATCATCATCATCATCATCACCACCACCACCACTATCCTCATCATTAACACCACAAACATTATCATCATAATCATCATCATCATCATCACCACCACCACTACCACTATCCTCATCATTAACACCACAAACATTATCATCATCATCATCATCATCACCACCACCACCACTATCCTCATCATTAACACCAATACCACTATCATAATCATCATCATCACCACAACAATATCATCAACACCACCACCACTATCCTCATCATCATCATCATCATCATCATCATCATCATCATCATCACTACTATCATCATCATCATCATCATCACCCACCAACTATCTTCATTTTGGAACTCCCGACGACTCATCTTGTTTATTCACTATTTTCTGAAACAAAGAGTTAAAAGTTTTATATGTTATAATTTCCAGTCAGGAAATCAGAAATCAACTTTGTGCTAGTGTGCTTTTTTTGCATCATATAGCCTATTGGTCGTAAATTTCATTGACATTTGAGATTGTTTTCCTTTCCACCAATCTATATTCTATTTGATGCTTTGAAATCGTTATATCATTCTATTTAAAAAAAAACGATGTGAATAAACAAAATTCTTCTAGAATACCATCTAAGCATCACATTTGAATATGTTGTGGTGACTTACGTTTTTATTTTAAATCTAAACACTTTAATTAGCATTTTATTTCACGTTTTAATAAGTTGATATTTATACAATTTATTGGTTAGTGAGTTCTGTTCAGCTCAGTTTAATTCATTTCCTTTCAACCATTCTTACAACAAAAAATATCTTATTTTATCATTATTTTTATTACGATTTTTAATAAATCAGTCAATATCTAGTACCATGACAAGAAAATCTTTTTCCTTTTCTTAATTTATCACGACAAGTTTGAGCTGACGAATATCATCATAAAGCCGTTCACATCACGTTTACTTATTTAATTGATAACAATTGATGTATATGAATTACGTATTTATGAGTATGTAGTTAGGATATGTGCGTGTGTGGGTGTGTATTTGTGCGGGTATGTATATAATGAAATCATAATATGTATACAAATCATTACACATAAACTGTATAATCATATTCAAGTAATCCAAGTTCACATCACGTTTACTTGTTTAATTTATAATTAATCTACATGAATTACGTACTTATTAGCATGTGGTGTGGATATGTGCGGGTGTGGGTGTGCATTTGTGCGGATATGTATGTGTGGGTGTGTGTTTGTGCGAGGGAGAGGGCAGGGAGGAGCAGGACTTTGTTCCTAACAGTAAAATAACCTCCAGGTTTGTTAAAGTTTTTTTGTTGTATAGAGTGAATAACATTTACAATTGATTCATAGATTATGTTTATGTCCTTTAAGTTTACTTTATTGCTCATATATATATATATATATATACTGCAAATGAGTTTTTGTTTAATCATATTGATGTATACGAGATTAATATTGTTTATTTGTTTTATTCAATTGTATATGTTGTTCTTGTTTGTAATATATTTGGAGGAATAAATACAAATTACAAACAACCAAAAAAAGTATAGAACGAATTCATAATATGTATACAATTAATTACACATAAGCTGTATAAACATATTCCAGTAAAAGTTTGGCCTAACTAAAAACATCAGTGGAATAAATTGTCTTTTAAGCGTTACATGGAATGATCCACAGACAGCCATATTGCAAATACTGTAGATTCAGATATTAGAAAAATCAGACTTGACCTCATTATATATTCAAAATCAGGAATGAAAAAAAAGGAAGCAGTGTGCATAGAAAGCCATTCAGTTACATTTAGCACACACTGAAGCAAGTCATCAAGGTTGTCTGACCAAATTGGCCGGAGCTATAGCTACATTCATCGGAGCGATGGTCAGCAGTGGTCAAGCTACCCCTACAACAGTGCAAGTCCATAGTCAAGGCGAGTTATGTTAATCACGCTTGGCCGGAGAGCTTCAACTGACCGACGGTCACTTTTCTGTCAACACCGCTAGGCACATGTCCAGCTGAATATCCTGGATGGTCAATCTCAGAAAGGACAGCAAGACCTCAGGATGGGGTGAGGGGGGTGAGGGGGATACAAGGAGCGGCTCATTCGAGATGTGGGCAGACATTCGTGAAATTGGGCAGAGGAAGTAAGCGCAAAAACAGCTCAGAATGGTTTGCTAGTTTCTAAGAATGAATCACCGAGCCAAGGGCCTCGGTGTCATAGCAGATTGATGTCAGCAGAGAATAGTCTAGCATCTGGTTTTTCTTGTTAAACTTACCACGCTGCTTTACCCCTTCTTCTTATCCTTATCCAACTTCAAACAACAATTATAACAATCTATTTGCTGTTCTTGAAATATCCGTACCAAACTATCTCGTTTTTATCATTGCTGTATTCTCCTATCGGTCACACTCTTACATATGTTTAATTGACCTTAAAGGTCAATTCATATTTTCATGCAAATAAAGAAACAAACAATCAAGACGCAACTAAACTGACAAAACATCAAGAAAAATGTAGCAAACGTTTCCCCCAATATCCTTGCTTTCATGACCGACTCTTAAAAAAGTTTTTTAACTATTTGCTTAAAATGAGATATTGTAATTATAAGGTAAAAACAGTTAGATATAAAAGTATCTTTACTTGATGACTTCAGACAAAAATGGCTTCTTTGAATACTTTGTGACCTGGCCCATGAAGGTATGATGTCCTTTTTTCCTTTACTACGGTTCTGTTTTACATTGAAAATGACATGAGGCATTATCAAACCAATCAAAATAACTATTATCTGCCGGAAAACGAGGAAAATAAGAAGAAAGCGAAAACGAAGGGAAACATATACAAAGAAATTATAATTTTTGAACTAAGTTGAAAATGAGTATTGTAAGCTTGTAACTCATATTTGTGCATATTGTTCAAGTTCGAGTTTATTTGTCTTTCTTCCAACATGTTACAGAGTACATAAAAAGGAACAATTATAAGGAACAAGAAATTCATATAATGCAATTTAGGGAAGTAGAAAGACGAGGAGACCTTAAAGCTGGCAATTATTAAAAGCTTAGCTTATGCAAGTCAGGTCCGTCAGAGCAATATCATATAGAGCGAATATAACTCTCTTGAAATTATATACATACGTTTTAGCCATAATGTACCATTTCAGTACTGATATAAATGCTTATTAATAGCTCAATCGAACATACTGAAAACCTTTGCCTGTTATACACAATTTTGCATAAATCTATACAATGTTTTAAAAATGTTAGAATTAAGGAATTCATTTTTTCAAACAATTTCAAATATATATTGGTGTAAATTTTAAATAGTTAAGTAATATTATATTACAGTAAAATGAGTTTAAAATATCAATCGATTGTTGAAAAAAATTACATTAAAGGGACTTGGTAACATTGTTCAGATGAGAGAAAATGGTGCTAAGGTTCTTCTATGTGACTTCAATAGTAGATGTACAATTAAAGATAATCTGAAAGTTTGTGTGAAAACAGACCATTATTAATGATACAAATTGGGGAAAACTAATCTGATCGATTTTATAATCCTCCCAACTGTATTATTACAATTCAATTACATTTTAGGTGAATGAAAATCGCCAAAAAGGAATGAATGGGATCTATATACCATTCCAGACGTTTAAGTGATGACAGATTATTTTGTCAAATGCCTGTGTTATGCCTTATATTCATGGGGAAATCGTTGGAAAAATTCAAAAATGGTTGGGAAAATTTACTGTAAGAGGGTGTCGCACAGTGACGCTTTCAAAGAAAAACATATATATCTTTGTGGTTTGAGAATTTTTTTCAGGATTTGTTGCATGTTAGAGGGTAAGTACATTAAAAGGAATATGATAAGTAACATTTTACAAAAAATTGCACAGTTTTCATCAACCTTCAACAATGTTACCGAGTCACTTTAATATAAGTTGGTTGAAGACCTGGAGATATCTGGATAGATTTTTCAAATGCCATTTGAAACGGGGGCTACTGAGAAATGATGACTTTGGGGGCATTGGGGTTCAACTGGCGCAAATTAAACCACCCATTAAAAAAGAGCAAAGAGAAAGTACAGAAATATACAACTGACAGCAATTGATCAGGCAAAGAAATCTGAACGGAAAGTCTAAACAAAAGACAGGACCCCTTTGGAAATAAGCTATATAAGTTTATATGGGTCATCCTGTCAACGTACATTTATTCTCTCTTTTGTATAATTCATGATATTCAAGATATATAAGATATTCAATAGATATTCAAGATATATAGGCCTACAAGTACTTATACTTGACAAATGAAATTAATCAATCACGCAACCATCAAAGATAATCTCTCTGAATAAATTTTGAACAGGACAGTATCTGATGAAAATTGGACAACTGAAAAATGTTTTACGTGGTTACGAGTGTTTGTTGTTAATTCTCACAAGGCCGGTGGGGTGAGCGGTTACTTGATTATATTGTAATGGTATGACAAGCACCGTGATGGACAAGCTGTTGATGATCGAAATAATAAACAGGTATTGACTTAACCTAATATTCAACTTTCATTTCCTTTTCCTGAATCTCTTTTTTTTGTCTTCCATGTGCCAATCTTTAACAGCAAATAAGACATACAAAGGAAGGTCTTTTCAAAGAGAAAGGCTTTATGTAGAGAATACTTGGAATGTAGTCTGTGGTCAATCGCTATAACGATTGACATTGGAATTCGAGGGGTAAAGCAAATAGAATATGTACACTACTCCCTTCATGGACTTGACATTGTGACGTCACACCGATCAGGACGGACAACGTTGTACCCGCAAACGTACGCTTGCACATTCATAGAGGGGCAGCTGGACGCTTCAACATGTTGTAATGAGGGGGTAAGAACTGTGCGGAACAAAGAAAAAACGGGTCATGCAAAACCACAAATATTCTCCATTACTGCATGGAAACAAAAACATCTCTAGATATATCCTTTGTGAAAATTTATCCCCTATGTAGGTTCATTAATTTTGAGAGGAAGTTCTTCGGCATGAACGATTTATGGAGAGAAAGAAATGTAAGGACGCAGTGATTAGTAAGGTTCGCAGTCCTGATATTCGAGCTTTCCAAGTAGGGCCGGAGTTCACCACAAAAGTAGTTTAGAATGACCTACTTCTGGTGACATGTTTGGGTAGGTCCTTCTCTAGATATTTGTCAACTTTATGACACCATGTTAAACCTCGGTGTACCGCAGTGTGTATACCCCCTTCACCGTGCAGTATATGGACAGCCGTCAAGTAACTATCTTTATCAAAGTTAGGTGATTTCGTGTTGTGAAAATATTAAGAGATCATAGGTAAGAGGTGTGTATCTGATTCTTACACGCAAGACTGGTCAATGTAAATGAATGAATAGGCCAGATGAATAATGATAATAAAGTTCAAAGTTCGAGAGTGACATTGCAAAATGTGGCATCCATTTTAAATAACTCCACGTGTTTTGAAAACAAAACATTGTTATGATATAACAAAATTCTATTCTCAGCTTTAAGATTATTGTTAACTCCATAAAAAGATGAAAGACAGACGAATGCATACATAATATATAAATACATAGAAAATTGTTCATGAGAATAATTTGAACGAGGAATGGTTTGTTATAATTTACCCTATCTTTTATATAAATAATAATTAAAACAATTTAAATAAAAATCCATGAGAGTTCTCTTCTTCACTATGACCGATTTCAATTTCATTTCTTCTTTATATATATATATATATATATATATATATATATATATATATATATATATATATATATATATATTACATAAAACATCTACTAATAAAGTAAGTGGCCAAAGCCAAAATCTTAAAATAACAAAGGCCCTACCAATGCAACATATTGTATAAGGAATGTTCGATATTGATATTACACGAAGTAAATATTGCTAAGTTAGAAGAACTAGTACAATGGTATTCACAACTATTGAATCGAACCTCTATTTTTATTCTGCAAAACAATACATAGGGTTTTTATGTAGGACATTCCAATATCACATAGTATACCCCTACACAGTCCAACAGTGAATATCGATAGTTACCAAACAAGTATTCACTAAAAGAAACGAAGCCTAGAAGTTTCATTTAGTATTTGGTGTTCTTGTATAACTCTACAAGTTATTTTAAATATTACGAATGCGTGTGTTAAAGATGTTAACATTGTTAAAATGCTTTGTTGATAATAATTAATCTCATTTTTCTGTCTTTGTGATGGGGGAAGCCAATCGATGTAGCTCCTTAGGACTGTCAAATATATTTCTGATTATTTTCTAATACATTCTACATTATTTTATGAATATAGTTCAGACTTATCGTTTAAAACCTTCGAATCTGAAATAGACATTTCACTCATTATCTATAACCCTCAGTCCTCATCGAAAGATTAGTTTTTCATATATACTTCTCATTAAAGCTATTGTTTTTCTAATAGAATATTTTTAACCGATCGGGTAAATCTTTTGAGCTAAATGCTTTTAAGATAAAGTTGTTCAGACATTTTGTTTAAGAGAGATTTAAGAATGTAATGTTTATGTTTATGATTTATTCCCAAAGTCGCTTATTCCCTCCTTCCCTGATGTAAGTCACCGAATCAGGATTTTAAAATACAGGCGACACCCTGGTCTAACTTTATAATTAGTACATGCTACGAGAGCTACAGTCAAATAGAGGGGGTGTGTATACCGCACACCCTCCCGTTGGCAACACCCACCTAACTTTGGCAGTCCAATATCTAAAAAATAGGGTCAGACAGAAGAGGAGGGTGCATATCTTAGGGCCCCCCTCCCACGACGACGCCCAACAAACTGTGGATGTACATGGTGGGGGAGATGCTCGAATAGTGGGGGCGTGCATATCTTAGGCCCCCAAGAGCCACCCGCCCATTTGTGTACGTACATGGAAGTTGGCCTCAATGAAATAAGCTTCTTCATAAATGTTTGTTCTTAAATTCATTAATCTACTTTTGTAAATAGTGTAAATAGTTCACAACCCTTTAGGAATTTTATTCGTCATATATTATATATTTGAAAGGTGTTGTTACGATTCAAGCTCTATGCTTATGTTTCATCGCCTATATGTGTGTTCATTATTTAAAACTGTTTACTCGTTGCAACTTGTCTGTGATAAAACATTGTTATATTCTTTTTCATGTGATGCCAATCCAAATTGATTGTAAAATTGAAAATTATTTGTTATAATATATTTGTTGTCATGTAATGTTAACTCCAATGAACTGTAAAATTGTGAACGTGCGTTCATAAATAAATAAATAAATAAAATACATAATAATAATAATAATAATAATAACGAATATGACGAAATGAAGGTAAAATTGTTATGGGAAGCAGATTACTCGGATGGTGTCGATGGTATTCAATTAATTGGAATTTGCTTCTTTTGAAATTATGCTATCAATGATTATATCCATGACGTCGGGATAGTTTTGTACCGTTGTACCGTTCAAATACTGTTCAGAAAACAATTCTTTCTCTTCCTATTGAAAATTAATTTTAAACTTTCCCCTTTTTGTCCCCATTACTCTTGAGACTTTCAAGGATAATTGTTCATAATTCTAAAAGATGTATTGAAGCAAAAACCCAATTAACATGCTTTCACGACCATGTAATAATGTTGGATTCTACCTTCGGTAGTCTCACTATTTAACCTCGACATAATTCCTTAATGACTCCAATCCAATGTCACTAATCATCTCATAACAATGTTCCTTGGTAACATACTGCTTAAAACTAATCAGCGAAGCATTTTCTTTTTTCATTCAACAGCTATCCTCCTTAATCAACTCACGGACCCATTGCTTTGACTTCCTACGTTTTATGATTAAATCTATCACGGTCGAAATGAAATTACAATTACCGATGATTAAAATAATTGCCAAGGATGATATCGATCATGCTTCAAAAGTGTCAACATAAATTGTTATACTAATTAGTTACATCACAACATACGAAATATACAGCTTCATCAATGCAACAGATTATCATAAAAGAAGTCACTCATATACCAATGAAGTATATATTAGGCTATAGTACAATGCTCTCCGTATAAAATGGCATCATTATTATTAAATCATTCATTTATTGCAACCATAAGTTTGTATTGTGTTGTGTATGATGTTTTTTAAAATTTTATTAATATGATTTATTTTCTTTAATTCAAATTTCTGATACACATTAATAACCCCTAATTAAAATATTATTCTTCTACATACGAAAGGATATCATTTTCAATTAATCTCATTCCACGTTTGAAACCAGCTTCCCTGCATCAATATTGAGACATCATACAAGGAACTAAATGCGTATAGGTTAATGTTAATGGAAATAGCCGGTGCCATAACTAATAAAATGGCCAATTTCTTTATTTGATCAGATTCATCGCTCTCACAATATTGACTCAACGTTATAAGTATGTGGTCAAAGTACATGATATGAGGCCAATGACTATATTCTACGTTTTATCGATTAAACGTTATAACGTTATTCTTTTATCGTAATCCAAAACCTCTTATAAATGGTGTGGTTGATATTTCTACAAAAAATATAATATCATAATGTCTTGTACTCATTGATAGTGTTGTTTTATCCTGTACTTATAAAATTGAATATGAAAAATATGCATGGATTTTATCTTCACGACGCAAAAATCTACCTGTAAAAAATGTTAAAGAGGCTGTTCAACGACGAGTTAATAACATATTATCTTTTGGTTCTTGTAACGTTTTGAAGCAACAATTCACAAACGTTCAACAATCCTGTTATTAGACGTATGTAATGCATTGAAATCAACATAATGGGAGGGGTGGGGCGGGGCATATCAATGGAACTAGAAAATGTAATGTCTCCCGCATGTAGTTCAAAATGATCAAACTTAATATTGAGTCCTGGTAATAAAAACGTACTTAAAACAAAAACTACCTGGAGGTCATTCTCGACTTTTTATCATGTATTAAATAAGAATTCTCAAAATTGACGGTTTTGAACTGACAAAATAAACATGTGACAGAATTGATGAAAATCTTCACATTTTCAGCAATACTGTGGAATAATGAGGGGCGTCTAAAAGAAATCTATTCTACATCATCGCCAGAACTCCGTCTTTTTTTTTGTTGCATGTGTATCATTCATATAGGCTATAATGGTGCTTAAAGTGAATTTTATTTAAACATTACAAAAATCATGATCATAAATATCCAACCTCATAACTTAAACTGGGCCAGCTTTTAACACGGGTCATATTTTATATTTTATATGTAGTACTCCAATAATGTACTCTCTACCCATCATCATATTTCATACGAAAGACCGCTCCTCGCTTTTTATTGTACATGTATATTGTCCAATATATTATGTATGCCTGTATGAAGTCCAATGATCGTGGACTTGGACCAGTGGTCAATCCTGATAACAAAAACTCGAGGGCATGTTTACTCTAAGACCACAATAAAACTTACCATGATATAGCCTCACGTAAATCATACAGGTTTTGATGCCATATATCATTTGTTTAAACAGGCTCATGTAGCTGGAGTTATACACAAAGCTAATGCTTTGAACTTGATGTGTTGGTTTTGATATGGACTCTTAGATAAGTTGTCGCCCTATTTTTATTATCATATTTTGTGTTTGTCCTTTTATATGACTGCTCTGCAAGTCTACCAAATGAAGAAATAGAAACCTTGTCCTTCCGAGGTTCTAATGTGTTGATCCTCAGTTCAAAGGGTATTCTCCTATTATAATTTGGGCTATGAATTTGTCAACAATACATAATTTTTCTGAAAATCACACAGGCCTATAATTATACAGTAATCCTAAAAAGAACCAAATATTGATAATGTACGATTCATATGGGAATGAGAAATAGAACAACCAGCTCTTAATTTCATATATCAAGAGTTTAAAGTGACGCAAAAGAAAATCATATAGGCTTTGAGTAAAAAAGATTACCTCGTTTTTTTTTCTAGTAATGATGATATTAGTGAGTTTCTAAGGCAAATATTACAAAAAAGATTCTTTGTTAGTCTGATTGATAGTCCTGCGGAACGTTGGTATCAGTTTAATATATTCCAAATTATGACGGAATGATATCATTATACCAAGGTCATGCTATAGAGGGTAGAAGCAATACAAGTATATCAACTAATCCTTTCATTATGTACATACATCGTCTTCAATATAATAGCAATATGCTTGAAATCCATGTACCTCGTAAATTGCAAAAAAGGTCAATTCTTATTCAGATGGTGGTCACTTAACTGCGTTTTCAAAGTCTCTTTTAAAGTTTTTACTCCTCTGTGAAAGACACACAGTTTGCAACCGTTTGCCACTTTGATAGAAATTGTTGACAGGACTAGATAGAAATGAAATAAAAGAAATCTGACAACTTTATATTTGAAGCTTTGGAAATTACCGGGTAGCATAATTGGCACATTTAATACGAGCCTTCACTGTGGTGATAGATATTAGATATTACTTTGATAACTGCAACGTTAGCCTATTTTTCAAGATGGTCTCATAATTATCAACCCTTAAGTTCTGGTAATTACATGGAAATATATGTATGGGACAGAGGCGATATGTAAAACGGAAGAGACGGGGAAAAGATTCACATTTTCAGATGCCCTGGATTGTGTACTTATAGGGTAAGATAATTTGGTTTTAAGATTAGAAATAGGTTATACCCTGGAGATCTGACTGTGTTTTTATAGGCCAAACTAATTATCTTTATAAGAGTATTCTAGTTCATGTGAGAAAGAGCCCTGATTTTCAGTTATATATTATCCCGCCCCCCCCCCCCCCCCACACTCCGAGGACGGACGGACCCCATGCGTGTTACCAAAATGTCCGGTAATGGGGGACTTTTCGTGCGACAAAGTCCGGCCCGAGAATTGTAAAAAAAAGGGGTGTAATAACTTAATTATTTCGAATTTAGGGGGGTACATTGAGCATTTTTCATGATTTAGGGGGGTCTCCAAGGCAGGAAAAGCCCGCGAAAAGCTCGCGAAAGGGGATTCGGAAATGTTGGCAGTCCTCAGATAGGCGGTGCTTTCAAAAAGAGGGAACAAGCATATGCGTACCCTAAATAACACTGAGTGGGTGGGGGGGGGGGGGGGGTCGGGTATAGCAACCGTTTGGGTATGCTTTTGTATCGCTACTATTGCTACTATGTTCGTTGTTGTTGCTGCTTCATTCTTCGACTCGAACCTGAGACCTACTGTTGAATGAATGTAACTCAAAGTTTTCCTAATCATCATGGTCTTGGGATTCTCGGTCTCGTTTATACAACACTTGTGATGTTATTATGGGGTTGCTGGTAGTAGGAGTTTGAAAACTCAGCCACAAATGCACACATGCGATAGATATCATCAACATAAACATACATATCATGAGGGACTGGGAATTGTAGACCGATCATTGCAGCTAAAACTATGTGAACATAGTTTCTTCCATTATTACCCCAGTATAATACATTAATAAACTAATATTTGTTATCAGGGGACTGGAGCCATATGAAGATTGTGCCAGTATGCCTATTTTCTTGAAGATTTTATTGTGTATCTACTGGGAGAAGATATAGTACATAATTGTTACAGTATTAATGCCTTGGATTGTATGGAAGTAGAACAATTATTATCTACTATAAGGTGTAGAATCGTGTAAAGAAGCGCATCTTAAGTATCAAAGAATTACAGTTACCTAGTTATCAAGGCAAGTATGCCATCATAATTTATATTCATTAGATTTTTTAGAGAGCATGTTAAAAAGACAACCAGCGACTACTCACAGTGGCGTGGCCAGAGTCCAGCCATCGCAGGGGCACAGGAATCATATGGGCACCGCGATGGATAGGAGGGTGTGGGAGGGGTCCTATCATCTTCCTCTTATGTTCCATCCTTTCTCTCTCTCTCTCTCTCTCTCTCTCCCTACTTTTCTCGGTTTCCCTTTTCTTTTTCTTCTTCTTCTCCTAATTTCTTCTCTTCTTTTCGTTGTGGGATTGGGGGAACATGCCCTTTACCTAATGTGCTACGCTAATGATTTCTCTCTGCGTGCCCCAAAGCGAAACTCATACCAATTTTTATGAAAATTAAATCTTAATTGGGACAGGTTTGATGGAAACATGATTGTAATCATAAAAAATATATAGGGTTAGCTGTTGATAAAAAAATACATAAATGTTAGCGGTATAGATATGTCGCCAACTAAGCTTCAATAATGATAAACATATCATTTTTGTTTTTAAAGTTCATCTCTCTCTCTCTCTCTCTCTCCACTGATAATCTACCCCGAAAAAAATCAGCAGGTGAAATGGATGTTTTTAATGCCAACAAAACTAGCTCCCGGGTTTCTTAAATATCACGCCAGGTCTTGAAATACTAAGAAACCTAGATACCATCGCCTATAATCTAGTTCGAGTATTAAAAATTGACATCAAATGGAAAACTAGTTCGAGGGTTGATTTTACTGCGCATAAAACCAATTCATTGTTGTTTGTTTCTACTTGCTCCTCATAAGTGGCGTAATGAGCGACAATTTTTGAGGGGGTTGACTTTTTTTCTTTCGTCACTAAGGCAATACACTATCAATCCGTTGAATCGGAGGGGATGGGGGCTTTACTCTGACCCCTCCCCCCCCCCCCAAAAAAAGGGTGTTGCATTTTCCAGTATAAAACCTCACATTCAATAGACACACCCTGTGATTTTTTTTTTTAAAGGAGCAATTTCATCATAAGTCAAAGCTTACGCCACATGATCTCTTATCTAATTTGGGAGTATGCAGCGTTAAAACTTCAATTATTAATTTAGACATTTTTTGCGGTTCTCAAAAATCTGGGGGACGACCCCTTCGAACATTTTTTTTCCAGGAAGAGACCTTCCCATTTAATCGATGATCCCCTTATTTTATTTTCTTCTTTTATTTTTTTCCCCTTTCCCCTCCTTATTTCTTCTTCTCATATTGAGCTGCTTACTTCGTTCCTTTTTTTTGGGGGGGGGGGGGGGGGGCACCAGTACACCAATTCTGAAAATGCATACCATGAATGTACGAATAGCTAGCTGCATTGCAAGACTGTCAATAGTACATGTACAAGGTGCCATCGGTGAGGGCGGAAACGTCAGAACTTATTAAAACAGTTTCAGAAGCAATGTTCTTCTTTTTCTACTTTCTCTTGTTCTTCTCCTTCTTCTTCTCCTTCTTCTTCTCCTTCTTCTTCTCCTTCTTCTTCTCCTTCTCATTCTTATTTTTCTTCTTCCACTTTTTTCCTCTTCTTCTTTCTTCTTCTTCTTTTTCTTCTTCTCGTTTTTCTTCTTCATCCTTTTTTAAAGGTCGTATTGCAATGGACTACTCAAGGTATTAGGTGGATAATATTTTTTGTTATGCTCTTATTTTCCGGAGATATCAAATAAGCATTTATACGAATTAATTAATCATATAACATAAGATAAGTAACAATTCAAATTCCAGCTGCATCGGATAAAAACTTTTAAGTATATAGGCGGAAAAAAGATGAACTATTAAAATCAGCCACAAGGAGGCAATAAAATACGAACCGAATAAAGAATACATTTATTGGGGAAAATTGTTTATTGATATCTAATGATTAAATATTTCAGGTTTTCAAGAGGCAAAGTATAGGTCAGTTTAAAAACAAACTCTAATCCACTTTTATTTAACAAATTCAACCAGATTTCAATAATACTGTACCTAGAACTGACAGTGTTACTTGTACCGGATTTGGTCCGGCAAAGAAAGTGTGACGTCACTGTCATTGACCGTGACTGTGTGACGTCACTAAATGAAAGCATAGAAAAGTCATTTCCCTTCTCGCCCGTAACTATCCACGTGTTGTACTTTTTCGTAGTGACCTCCTTCGGCTATTTGTTACTTTCATAATCTACCAAACATTGTTTTCCAGAAATGAGCTGATAATTTATGTTAGCACAAATTATGAGCAATGGTAATTGTAACCCCGTAAACGCTACGAATCTGTATAGGGTGCTGCTAGGGTGAGATGTGCTCCCTCCTTCATTACAAATTTCTGTCAGCAAATCCGTACGAGTTTAGAGGAAAGTTTCCTTTTTAATGTACTCGTGCGTGTGTGTGTGTGTGTGTGTGTGTGTGTGGGGGGGGGGGGGTTGGCAGATTTTCGGGTAACTTGTCAATAAATTTCGCTCACCAACGCCTCGTTAAAAATAGCAAGAGTTTAAAAGCGCCCCTGTATCTTGACACTGGCAAATGTTAAATATGTTTTATCCCTGATCAACTCGATTGCATTCCCATTTATCCTTGCTCCCCCCCCCCTAATCGCCCCACCCCTTTCTGTATCTTTCTCTGTCCGTCTGTCTCTATCTATCTTTGCGTATTTGCGTATGTCTTCCAGAAGTATGCTTTGGAGGAAAATACAGTTGTCATTCTTGAGATATCTGTTCCACAAGAAATGTACAGAAAGAAAAAGAATCTGCCTAATCTAAGAGGTGATATGCATAATAGGACATACCGCATAATAAAATACATGCATAGAGACAGATAGACAAGTGATATTGTTTATACATTCATTTGGACGTTGTGGTACGACACGAATGATTTATATCGTATTCGTATAACATGCATTTTAACATAGAATGTACAATATTATTCTATTACTAAATTTGACAGGGTATATTGTTATCGTTTACAACTGTAAAATTATTTTTCGTATCAATCATATGCATTAAAGAATCATAAAAAATACATTGGTCATTTTTAATATTATTCAAAATTAAATGAAGTTGTCGTTTTTCCCCCTATCGAGTCACAACACTGACATGAGGTCATTGTGGTGGAAAATATATGAAGATCTATGACTATGAGAAAGTCAGCGGTTTATGATATTACCCCCTATAACTGATAGCCTATACTAGCCGGGGGCCATATACACACGGGTGTATCTTTAGGATAAGGTAGGGTGTGACGCCCCCGTACAAAATATCTGCCAATTAATCCGCACTTGATCTTGACAACTTTTTCACGCTGTTTTGCCCATTTTTATAAAAGCAACAAATTAATCGCCTTGGTGGTACAATTTGGTATATAAGGTTGCTGCCAACCCGGGCCTGCCCCTCCCCAATTTGAAATGCTCAAGTGACGCCCCTGTGTAGACATTCTTTTTCCCATTGTCATAGTGTGCCAGGTGGAAGGGGGTCAGGGCGTTGAAAGAAATCGTGACCCAAATGAGAAGAACTTTCGTGCTGAGGAAAACAAAATAGGGAGCTACTTTGATATCATCCCGAGCGCTGACATACGAGCTTATATCGGCTTAAGCTTCCCGAGTCTACCCGATCTGTGAAGCTAGCAGCTATGGGATGTAAAGCCTTTGATAGTATGGAAGTAGAACAATTATTTTCTACTGAGAAGCAGTTATGTATAAAGAGGCGTATATCTAGAGGGAAAGGCGTGTCACAGCCGCAAAACACTAACATTTTCCAGCATCTTTGATTTCTTTAATCTATCTAAAAGACAAATGATGTAGATTGCTAAAAAAAGATAAAAAATGCACTTTAGTAAATTATGAAGTGAAACATTAACAAACCTCTCATTGATAGTTTCGTCCCTGGCTTTCATTTGTTGTAATGAATAATTCGTGGCCAGTATTAACGTACTCATTCGTGCATGCCAGTTTTCTAAGGAAAGGACCATTAACGAACAAACAATTAATCTGACTTTTTAAATGCCTGAGCATGACAGTATTAAATATAGGCCAATCAGTCTAAATTGGATTAGTAAGACAATCTAACATCATTTCTGTTGTGGCATTATCGAGGGAGTAAACAAATTCATCATCATACGTATGCAGTGTCCTCAATTTGGCAATATGAACGAAGAGATAGACAAAAACATATCAGCGTATCAATGTTCTCAATTACTTCAAGCTTGGTAATGGTGCACATCTTGTAAACAGTCTCTGTTATAGTTTCACACCTTCCTCCAAACTCTTACTTTTCCATCGGAGTTTTTGAGGAAAAACTGCATTCGTCAATGAAGAGGACGTTTGCTCCGTGACGACGTCTGCTCCATCAGCGATGTTGTCTTGTAAATTGACGACATTGATAACGGTGTTGATCAGTCAGCTTCAGCAAATTGACGACATTGATAACGGTGTCGATCAGTCAGCTTTAGTTTCTCTACTTCTTCGATGTTTTCTTTGTAGTTTCATGTATTCAAAGAGAATTGAAAAGCGTAAACATATAATACACCCAATATTGCAAAGGCAGTCGGAAAGGCACCATTTTTTCCGAGCACCGACTGCAAGAAAATAAACCGTAATTTCATTTTGAAAATCATGATGAAATGGGTACCAATAACCACTCAATTATATTGATAAGAAAATTCTGCTTACATTAATTTTTAAATGATCAAATTTGATGAAATAGTTATCGGGTCATTTCAAAAAGTGTCAGGGGGAACTGACATTGTTGTTGTGTGTATCTGAGTCATCGGAATATCCCTTCAATGAAAGTTCGCCTTTTTAGTCAACCACAAATGCAACTGATCCCCCAAATCATGATATCTTATTTTCAATTATCCATCATTTCAGTCGTATTGTGATTAATCTTCTAGTATTTCGGTCTTTTAGTGGCATGTAATTTAGTTAATCGATTTTAAATGGATAGTAACACTATATTAGTGTTTATTCTGCGAACGAGTGTGTGGGCTTTTAAGCACGCGTGTGTGTGTGTGAGTACGTGTTTGGTGACTAATTGGTTTTTAACACATTTTGAATTCAATTAATTTTATTTTAAATGAATATCAAAATCGGGAACTGTGGATAAAAAGAAAATGCTTTTCAATATATTTCATAGTTCAAAGCAAAGTCATTCATTTTCAGTACCCCACAATGATTTGTGCGTGTATGGGTGTTTGTGTGGGTGTGTGTCTATATCTCTTTCTACGTCTCTCTTTCTCTCTCTCTCTCTCTCTCTCTTTCTGTATAATTTTTGCTATGATTGCAAGGGGCCCCAAGGCAGAGCAGTATTAATGCTGACACTGAAAAAACTGCCCTATTAAAAAAGAAGATAAACTATTCTCAATATGCATATCATTACTCCTACTGCTGGTATAGTAGTAGTAGTAGTAGTAGCAGCAGCAGCAGTTGTATATATAGCAGTAGTTTGTAACTATGAATTCCTGTTGCTTTGTAGGTCTTCTGTATGCCCCCTCCATCTCTATCTCTATCTTTCTTCATCTCTATTTCCTTCACTCTCTCTCTCTCTCTCTCTCTCCCCCCTCTCTTCCACATACACATTCACACTCTCTTTCCAACATGTACACGTACTCTCTCTTTCTCTCTCTCTCTCTCTCTCTCTCCCTCTCTCCCACATACACATTCACACTCTCTTTCCAACATGCACACATACTCTCTCTCTTTCTCCCTCTCTCTCTCTCTCTCTTTCTCCCTCTCTCTCTCTCTCTCTCTCTCTCTGTCTCTCTCTCTATCTCTCTCTCTCTCTTTCTTTCTAACTCCTGAGAACCACCCCGGACAACTACCTGTATGTTAAGTGCCCCGCTGTACCTGTCCGGTCAAGATAACGGATTCTCCTTTGATTTTCATTTCACCGCAAAATGAGCAATTTAAGCTAAGCTTATAAAAGAAGATGCTGACGGTTTCAGAGACTTAGGCATGCTTATTATCCTGAACATGATCGCAAAGGCTTTCGAGAATTCGACCTTAGGCAATGTCAAAAGCCTAACCCATCACCTTCAGAAGTGGATGAACGTGGTGATGACGTTTTGCATAATCCGAACCTATTTTTACATGATATTGATATTGATATTGATTACTTGTAAGTGTTCGATATTATGTTCCTGTAGTATACCCCGGACTAGATTAACTATAAAATGGCCTCTATACCACCACCGTCAATGGATATTAGCACTTTACATCTAATGTAAGATTGAATGTATTATAAAGCAATGCACTTGTATAAGCGAAAGGAGTTCTTCTCTTCCTAGAATTTTTGTTTGAAGAAACGTATAAGTTACCAATTACCTGCGTGTAGAGCCAGATACAGAAATTCTTTTATTCCAAATTCCATGCACATTTATAATGCACAAGTGACACGAAATTCTCAGCTTTAAGCGAAATAATAGCGATTATGATTATTTGCTAACTTTTTTCTACCCACCCAGTAAATTAACTTGTAGGGATTGGGTTGGAAAGTTTTCAAGGGTGATCCCTTGTGGGTAAAAACATCCGTTGTTTAGCTCTGCTGCTGATTTTTGTTGTATTTTTATGTCATGCATTATAATCTGATTGGAAATTATGCCATCTCTCCTTCTCTGTCTCTCCCATTTTCCTTTGGACCCCTACCAACTGTCCCTATTTTTTCTTCTTCTATCAGTCCTTCGAGCTTGAGCTCTCTTCTCCTTTATCTTTCTGCTCGTATTTCGATTGTGATGCTGCTCCTATTCTACTTTCATATTCAAATCTATATCAATACCTGAATGTATTCATGATGTGATTCAGAATTGTATTTAGAATTCTTGCTATGTATAAGTCATATAACTGTCTTGTCATGTTTTGTGCTGAAAGCCGGAGGATCGTACCTGCTCATAGACCTTTTCTTATAGAGTATTGACGCCCTTCTGGCTTTCAGCACACGACACCATGTTTTTGTCTTATGTTTTATGTATTACATGTTATACCAATGGAAAACAAATTTCTGTACTATATTATGGACAATAAAATCTTGAATCTTGAATCTTGTTACAGAATTCCCATAACTTCTTCTTTTTACGTTGTTTCCATCGAGGGTTCTTGGTTCTGTTCATCTTTATTCTATTATCTTGTTTAATTGTTTGTTTGGCTGTTTCGAATAATCTAAAAGTTCCGATAGTGACCACCTGTTCATTGTGTACACAATGGCCATAGCGTATGATATCTAGATTTGTTTGCTTCTTTATTTGGTATGTGCTTTCAATCCAGTGTATCCTTTTCCTTATTTCACGCAAAATGATCTGCTACATAATTCCCGAGTGTCGCCACATTGTATATTTAAAGCGCCTAAAATCATCGTCATCGTACTATTTTTATTATACGAGCTTGGAGGTAATTCACATGGCGGCCTACAAGGAAGAATGTGAATTTGAATCAATTAAAATAAATTAAAAGTTTATTGAATTCTAAACTAAATTAATACAATCGAAGGCCAAAACAATAACAATTCTCAGAATATGATTTACATTTTTATCATACGAACTTGGAGGTAATTCACATGGCGGCCTACATGAAAGAATGTGAATAGGAATCAATTAAAATCAATTAAAAGTTCGTTGAATTCTAAACTAAAATAATACAATCAAAGGAAAAAGCAATAGCGAACGTTTCTTTTAAAACATTCATGTAAACATTGTGCAAAATGACACTATAATGACCTTTTTTCAACTAAAACATGGCGTCTCTTTGTGTAAGATTTACACGGCAGTATTGTGCAGAACATACACAGTGGCAGTGTGCTAGAGACACACGTTCTCGCATTGACCTCAAAATGTATAGAACACATAAATAATGCATATAACATGGTTGGCGTATACGTGTAGTCCAATGTAATATACGATGCATACAGGCTAGCACAGTCACGATTCAATCAACTCGGTTACGGAAAATGATCGGATGATGAATAGCCTTGACCTCGACTGTTTATACCCCTCTCTTTATCCCCTTCCTCCCTTCTCAATTACCCCCCCCCCCCCACCACCGCACATCCGTGCAATATTAATCATTGTTTCAACCATCACAATCCATATACATTTTTCTTCATTTATTTCATTTACCTTCTCTTTTACCCAGCTGTTCATGTGGGTTTTTTACCACATGGGAAAAAGCATATTATTCCGTTCAGTAATCCCATTTTCATTATCCTCGTAAATGCAAATGTTTTTCACCATTTTCTTTAAATATTTATCTTCATTTTTTAAAAATTATCACAGTATGAGTCGGATAAATTTCAGGTAACAAACATGTTCAGCTATTTTATCTCCTGATCAGTATAAAAAAGGTCAAAAAAAGAGAAGTAGAAAAACATTATTATAAGGAAGTTCGAGGAGTAGTATAATGACGAAAATTAAAGAAAAGTGATATTGAACTAGAGGGGAAAGTAATGAAATCTTTTAATAAGTGAAGGAAGTCGAAGTGAGAAGGTTTACAATGATACAAGGAGGTGATCACCGCTGGCTAGACAGCAAAGGTCCGTTATATGTTTTCGATTTAGGCATGCAATGATTATTAGCAGCACGAACTGACCGGATAAAACTACTCGACAATGTGGCATAAGGGAAACAATAAGCATGCGTGCGCCAAAACAAATTAGCACGCACGGGGGAGAAACGAAGCAATATCATGCGAGAGTTAAAATGACATCGAGGAGAAAAACAAAACGGAACATGATCGAGTCTGATTAAATTTCAAAGCGGTTGGAAAGAAAAGGTGGGTTCGATCATGTGTGCGTAATGCTCCAAGTCCAGCTCCTTTTTGTGGACATTGTCCAGGGTTGACCAATCCACAGGGCTGGAAGGGTCAAGTCTCGCTCAGGCCAATCTATAAGCGCACCCCCGGGCATTATTGGAATGAGCTGAAGAGTTTGAGAGATGGAGAGCGTTGAGATGTCAGTATGCGGTCAGTGACCCGGCGAGCCTGGATGCAGGCACAGCGGACCGCTACCGATCGATGAGACAGCTAGGCATCCCTGCACGAATGTTGAGACGCGTGTGGAGGCATAGCCAGTCATTATCATCATCGGGTGGGGTGGGGGTGGAGTGTTTCCATCCCAAACCCTATCCAGAAGCATTCTAACTTATATTTACATAACTTATATTTGCTATTCGTTTATGGAAATGAGAAGGAGAGCTAGTAGCCTACAGTTACACTATATTCAGGGTTGTTTATGACTTGGAGATGCTATCCACGTCGACTTGACGTATAGATGTTGTACTTCTGGGATTAAAGGGGTGGGGTAGAGGACGTGGGGGAGAGGGAGTGGGTGCACTAATGGAATTGATACGGATGCGTCATACTATAAGCTGATGAAATAGCACAACCATTATGTAAATTAGACTCGTCCAATCACATCAGATGGAGAGAGGTGGAATAACATGGGAAAACAATGGGGGAAAAGCGTTGAAGTGTGGGGGAGTGAAGAGAGAATGGATTGAAGGGCATTAGTGAGGGTCAAACATTCTTTTTTTCTAAATTTCGAATGCAACGAATGGCTGAGGAGTAGAAAGAAAAAGTACAATACAATATCTTATCTCATAATGGGGCCGAAAATGTGTTGAGCGCCACTGGAACAGCAAGGGTAAATACTGAGTATATACAAGAGGAAAGGGATTTGATCATGCTTTATCCTGAGTCTCCATAATTATATTGTAAGATTATCCCTTTTCACTTTTCCCTTTTCAAAGAAGAGAACTAGAACAACTACTAAAATCCTTTTGATTTTATGTATATATAATATATATATGCATATGATTGTGCATATATAATTACAGTAGACCTATATCATTAAATACAAATGAATAAATCATCGCTTATCAAAAAATCTATTTAATTTTTGAGATCGTATTATCGGGGAGTAAAAATAATGTTCAAGCACTAAGGAGTAACTCCAGGCAATATGCGGCATACACACCAAATAAAGGTTAAATATCTGGAGCTCACTATTCATCAACTTGATATCCATACTTTCCTTCAACCTAAATACTTATAAAGTCCCAAAGCCTCAATAACTCCAGATACACCTGTTCAAAATAACCGATTAACTTGGTTTATAATTTTCCAAGACGCAATAAGATGATGGATGAAGAGGTAAGTTGTTGCCGATTTGTTGACACGGTTTCTGGTTAGTTGTTTATTGTTTGTTTGATTTTAACGATGGTGGTGACTGACATTTGACCATTTACGTCAATTCTATTCCATTGAATCGAATTCAATAATGGTTTTATTTGACATTGCTTTGCAGCTAGAGGCTGAATGGCACATTTTCACAATATCTCAATAACATTTTATTTTACATTGTTTGATTAAAAATTGCATTCAAGATCAAATGAGAAATTATATTGACTTAACAATACAATAATTGAGAAACATGTTTTAAAAATCACTTATTAATTTTGTTCATTTCGTAAATACAGTAGTATTTAAAGAGAGAATACAGTGCGTCCCAGAAAAAAATGAAACAATTATCGATGTTTTATCATAGCTTAATCACAATTATAAATAATAAATGACACATATTTGTAAAGCTTAGATCCTCCTCTTTCATTTGATGCAACTCATATGATGCACATTTCACGCATGAGTGATAAAAAATAATTTGAAGAGAGAGTACCAAAAAGGCATTTGGCGGGAGGTATCTTAATTTAAAAGAGAACAATCGCATTTTTAGAAAGTTCATTTTCTTCCCTTTCATATGACACCTCAATCAGGAAAAATGAGCCAGGAATAACACAGTTCTGTTTGTTTAGAGTAATGCTTGTATTTCCATAATTTGATTAAACGAATTTGTTTTCACTGGCTGCCTGCCGTAGCGACAAACAGAGTTGACAAAAGACTTCCATTTCGTTGACGATCAGCCACGCATCAAGTCTTTTTTTTCTGGGACGCACTGTATACAAGGTTAAATTTCTTAAATACAGAATGGAATGGTAAAAGTTAAAAGTCATTTCATTCACCGATTTACTTTAATAAAATTATACTCGGTTTTCTCACGGCCAGTTTCGCAACTCTGCCAATCCAATTCATTTTATGTGCATTGAACTTAGCCCAAATTAGCTCTGCCTTCCTGCTTAATAATTCAAATTCATGATCTTTGCATTCAAACTCGCATTTTAGTCAGTCTAATTAACATGTTTCTCGTTCAAATTAATGTTTTATGTATGCTTTTCGTTAAGCGTTCATTCAGTTTAGCAGTACATTTAGATTCATATTGGAGCAACCAATTTAGCATTTCGTTTATTGAAATTATTCAACTTTTCCTAATGATTTAATATTACAAAATGCAAAGTTTGTTTTGCAAATAAGTGTTAAGCTAGTTTTGTGTTTTTTCTTTTTCAAATTTGCTTTGAAGTGAAACGTATATAATGATGATCATAGGGATTTAGACGTAGGCTATGCAATAAGGGAGGTTTTTTGGTGCGCATTACTAATTTTGGGGTCAATGTTATTTGAATAAGTTCATTAAAAATAAAGTACACTCTCGTGTTATTAAGTGATATGAAAATGATTATTGGGAATTCATAATCATCTACACGTAGAAACAAATATATATGCACGTATGTGGTTTAGCAACTGATACTTTGTCATGCACCCCGTAAACTAATGGGGATTTCAAATCTTTCAACCTGTAATGACGTCCACCAAAAAAAGCTATGTTTGTTTTAATTTCTGTTTTCTTTTCTTAGGGGGGGGGGGGAGGGGTGGAACTTAGAGGCAATCTCATCAAATGTAGTAATGAGAAGTGAAGAAAATAGGGATACATGAAAGTTATTTACATGGTCTTCATTTCGATCATCTTACAGTGCGTCCGATATCGACAATAGAACGGAATAAATCAAAATCATTTCATTTTCAGGCAATTAATACAAAAATGTAGGCAGGGATTTACACAAACAACATCCATCCAAATTGAAACAATATGTTACCCTAATGACTGCCCATTCGCAAATTCGTATACAAAGATGACCTTTAGGCAATTGCCGATGAATTTGAATGAATTTTGGTAAATACGCGCTATAAACGGAATGAATTTGAATGAATCCCTTGCCCGATACTATAAATTGAATAAATGAAGTGCACTTTTGAATGTACGCCGAAAAAAATGTTTGTGTTAAATTGTATAAAAGTTTTATCAAATGAACTGGAAAGAAAAAAACAAAAAACAATCGAAATTGGCCGGGAAAACCTACATTGAAGCTTATAAGATTTGAATTAAGAATATTACTAGAAATACAACAAATGGCAAGTTGTATACAAATAAAAATAAACTTTGAAGTTATGATACACATAAGACATAAGAAAGATATTGCGAAGACGATCGCAAAAACCTAAGGCAATCTCATTGGCTTTGTACGTCACCCTATCATATGCGAACATTATGGCTTACAACTACATAATCCGAACATGAGACCTACAACAGGGTATTGAAAACGTCCCTGAGTTGAATTTCGAAAGTAGTTGTAGTTAGAGTTAGGGTTGCAAATTGCTTTTGGTTAGGTTTAAGCTTAAAGGTAAAGACCAGTATTGGAAACGCCCCAATTTCAAAAAATGAAATGGAAGCTCTCATTACCAATCATGTAAAAGAATATGTTTTGACTAATACATGATGATAAAAAAATTGCCGGGAAACCACCTACTAATTCATATATTTGGTAAATTTGTTTCTCTCATGGTCTGTGAGAGATATAGGGTAGTCCCATATACATCTTTCTGT